>NC_092153.1:2598746-2601246 GCF_045791955.1 Oncorhynchus clarkii lewisi
TACAACGTAGAGGACAGGAGATGATGAGGAGATGTAGTCTCCTGAGATACGGTAGTAGTTAGGATCGTAGTGTTTACTACAACGTAGAGGACAGGAGATGATGAGGAGATGTAGTCTCCTGAGATACGTTAGTAGTTAGGATCGTAGTGTTTCCTACAATGTAGAGGACAGGAGATGATGAGGAGATGTAGTCTCCTGAGATACGGTAGTAGTTAGGATCGTAGTGTTTCCTACAACGTAGAGGACAGGAGATGATGAGGAGATGTAGTCTCCTGAGATACGGTAGTAGTTAGCACCGTAGTGTTTCCTACAACGTAGAGGACAGGAGATGATGAGGAGATGTAGTCTCCTGAGATACGGTAGTAGTTAGCACCGTAGTGTTTCCTACAACGTAGAGGACAGGAGATGATGAGGAGATGTAGTCTCCTGAGATACGGTAGTAGTTAGCACCGTAGTGTTTCCTACAACGTAGAGGACAGGAGATGATGATGAGTAGGGAGGATGAAGGGATGGAGCCTCCTGAGATACGGTATTAGTTAGGACCGTAGTGTTTCCTGTTTCCTACAACGTAGAGGACAGGAGATGATGATGAGGAGGGAGGATGAAGGAGCCTCCTGAGATACGGTAGTAGTTAGCACCGTAGTGCTTCAGTAGAGGATAGAAGGGATGTAGTGTATGTACGCCGTGTCCTACTGAGTAATAGAACACTAGATGGTAGATGCTTTCGATGTCCTGGTGTTCTGTCGCCTGGTGTTCTGTCGCCTGGTGTTCTGTCGCCTGGTGTTCTGTTGTCTGGTGTTCTGTTGTCTGGTGTTCTGTAGTCTGGTGTTCTGTCGTCTGGTGTTCTGTTGTCTGGTGTTCTGTCACCTGGTGTCCTGTCGTCTGGTGTCCTGTCGTCTGGTGTTCTGTCGCCTGATGTACTGTCACCTGGTGTCCTGTCGCCTGGTTTTCTGTCACCTGGTGTCCTGTCTCCTGGTGTCCTGTCCCCTGGTGTTCTGTCACCTGGTGTCCTGTCCCCTGGTGTTCTGTCACCTGGTCTGTCTGTCTGTCTGTCTGTCTGTCTGTCTGTCTGTCTGTCTGTCTGTCTTAACAGCGTTTGTCTTTCCATTAGGTTTTACATTTGTGAAAACACTACACTGGCGAGAGGAATTGGCCAATTAAAGGCGGCCATATGTTTCCCATTTTGAAAATGTACTAATTTAATCGTCCATGAGAACGATTCAGAGTAATAGATGGAAATTATGGAAACATTTATATGTGACGATGCTTATGACAAAATGTGTTTCGTACCACTATGACTGACCCTGTAAAACAACACCTATCACACTACTATGACTGACCCTGTAAAACAACACCTATCACACTACTATGACTGACCCTGCAAAACAACACCTATCACACTACTATGACTGACCCTGTAAAACAACACCTATCACACTACTATGACTGACCCTGTAAAACAACACCTATCATACCACTATGACTGACCCTGCAAAACAACACCTATCATACTACTATGACTGACCCTGTAAAACAACACCTATCATACTACTATGACTGACCCTGTAAAACAACACCTATCATACTACTATGACTGACCCTGTACAACAACACCTATCATACTACTATGACTGACGCTGTAAAACAACACCTATCATACTACTATGACTGACCCTGTAGAACAACACCTATCATACTACTATGACTGACCCTGTAAAACAACACCTATCATACTACTATGACTGACCTTGTAGAACAACACCTATCATACTACTATGACTGACCCTGCAAAACAACACCTATCATACTACTGACCCTGTAAAACAACACCTATCATACTACTATGACTGACCCTGTACAACAACACCTATCATACTACTATGACTGACGCTGTAAAACAACACCTATCATACTACTATGACTGACCCTGTAGAACAACACCTATCATACTACTATGACTGACCCTGTAAAACAACACCTATCATACTACTATGACTGACCCTGTAAAACAACACCTATCATACTACTATGACTGACCCTGTAGAACAACACCTATCATACTACTATGACTGACCCTGTAAAACAACACCTATCACACTACTATGACTGACCCTGTAAAACAACACCTATCACACTACTATGACTGACCCTGTAAAACAACACCTATCACACTACTATGACTGACCCTGTAAAACAACACCTATCACACTACTATGACTGACCCTGTAAAACAACACCTATCATACTACTATGACTGACCCTGTAAAACAACACCTATCATACTACTATGACTGACCCTGTAAAACAACACCTATCATACCACTTTGACTGACCCTGTAAAACAACACCTATCATACTACTATGACTGACCCTGTAAAACAACACCTATCATACTACTATGACTGACCCTGTAAAACAACAACTATCATACTACTATGACTGACCCTGTAGAACAACACCTATCATACTACTATGACTGACCCTGCAAAACAACACCTAT
>NC_092153.1:2613746-2618746 GCF_045791955.1 Oncorhynchus clarkii lewisi
CTGTCCAGGTTCATTATTCTCCTCTAGTAGTCTGAGCTTCCTGCTGTCCAGGTTCATCATTCTCCTCTAGTAGTCTGAGCTTCCTGCTGGCCAGGTTCATCATTCTCCTGCTGGTAGTCTGAGCGTTCTGCTGGCCAGGTTCATCATTCTCCTCTAGTAGTCTGAGCTTCCTGCTGTCCAGGTTCATCATTCTCCTCTAGTAGTCTGAGCTTCCTGCTGTCCAGGTTCATCATTCTCCTCTAGTAGTCTGAGCTTCCTGCTGTCCAGGTTCATCATTCTCCTCTAGTAGTCTGAGCTTCCTGCTGTCCAGGTTCATCATTCTCCTCTAGTAGTCTGAGCTTCCTGCTGTCCAGGTTCATCATTCTCCTCTAGTAGTCTGAGCGTTCCGCTGGCCAGGTTCATCATTCTCCTCTAGTAGTCTGAGCTTCCTGCTGGCCAGGTTCATCATTCTCCTGCTGGTAGTCTGAGCGTTCTGCTGGCCAGGTTCATCATTCTCCTCTAGTTGTCTGAGCTTCCTGCTGGCCAGGTTCATCATTCTCCTCTAGTAGTCTGAGCTTCCTGCTGGCCAGGTTCATCATTCTCCTCTAGTAGTCTGAGGGTTCTGCTGGCCAGGTTCATCATTCTCCTCTAGTAGTCTGAGCGTTCTGCTGGCCAGGTTCATCATTCTCCTCTAGTAGTCTGAGGGTTCTGCTGGCCAGGTTCATCATTCTCCTCTAGTAGTCTGAGCGTTCTGCTGGCCAGGTTCATCATTCTCCTCTAGTAGTCTGAGGGTTCTGCTGGCCAGGTTCATCATTCTCCTCTAGTAGTCTGAGCTTCCTGCTGTCCAGGTTCATCATTCTCCTCTAGTAGTCTGAGCTTCCTGCTGTCCAGGTTCATCATTCTCCTGCTGGTAGTCTGAGGGTTCTGCTGGCCAGGTTCATCATTCTCCTCTAGTAGTCTGAGCTTCCTGCTGACCAGGTTCATCATTCTCCTGCTGGTAGTCTGAGGGTTCTGCTGGCCAGGTTCATCATTCTCCTCTAGTAGTCTGAGGGTTCTGCTGGCCAGGTTCATCATTCTCCTCTAGTAGTCTGAGCTTCCTGCTGGCCAGGTTCATCATTCTCCTCTAGTAGTCTGAGCTTCCTGCTGTCCAGGTTCATCATTCTCCTCTAGTAGTCTGAGCTTCCTGCTGGCCAGGTTCATCATTCTCCTCTAGTAGTCTGAGCTTCCTGCTGTCCAGGTTCATCATTCTCCTCTAGTAGTCTGAGCTTCCTGCTGGCCAGGTTCATCATTCTCCTCTAGTAGTCTGAGCTTCCTGCTGGCCAGGTTCATCATTCTCCTCTAGTAGTCTGAGCTTCCTGCTGTCCAGGTTCATCATTCTCCTCTAGTAGTCTGAGCTTCCTGCTGTCCAGGTTCATCATTCTCCTCTAGTAGTCTGAGGGTTCTGCTGGCCAGGTGCATCATTCTCCTCTAGTAGTCTGAGGGTTCTGCTGGCCAGGTTCATCATTCTCCTCTAGTAGTCTGAGGGTTCTGCTGGCCAGGTTCATCATTCTCCTCTAGTAGTCTGAGAGTTCTAATGGCCAGGTTCATCATTCTCCTCTAGTAGTCTGAGCTTCCTGCTTGCCAGGTTCATCATTCTCCTCTAGTAGTCTGAGCGTTCTGCTGGCCAGGTTCATCATTCTCCTCTAGTAGTCTGAGCGTTCTACTGGCCAGGTTCATCATTCTCCTCTAGTAGTCTGAGGGTTCTGCTGGCCAGGTTCATCATTCTCCTCTAGTAGTCTGAGAGTTCTAATGGCCAGGTTCATCATTCTCCTCTAGTAGTCTGAGCTTCCTGCTTGCCAGGTTCATCATTCTCCTCTAGTAGTCTGAGCGTTCTGCTGGCCAGGTTCATCATTCTCCTCTAGTAGTCTGAGCGTTCTACTGTCCAGGTTCATCATTCTCCTCTAGTAGTCTGAGTGTTCTGCTGTCTAGATTCATCATTCTCCTCTAGTAGTCTGAGCTTCCTTCTGGCCAGGTTCATCATTCTCCTCTAGTAGTCTGAGCTTTCTGCTGGCCAGGTTCATCATTCTCCTCTAGTAGTCTGAGGGTTCTGCTGGCCAGGTTCATCATTCTCCTCTAGTAGTCTGAGCGTTCTGCTGGCCAGGTTCATCATTCTCCTCTAGTAGTCTGAGCGTTCTGCTGCCCAGGTTCATCATTCTCCTCTAGTAGTCTGAGAGTTCTAATGGCCAGGTTCATCATTCTCCTCTAGTAGTCTGAGCTTCCTTCTGGCCAGGTTCATCATTCTCCTCTAGTAGTCTGAGCTTCCTGCTGGCCAGGTTCATCATTCTCCTCTAGTAGTCTGAGCTTCCTGCTGTCCAGGTTCATCATTCTCCTCTAGTAGTCTGAGCTTCCTTCTGGCCAGGTTCATCATTCTCCTCTAGTAGTCTGAGCTTCCTGCTGTCCAGGTTCATCATTCTCCTCTAGTAGTCTGAGCTTCCTGCTGTCCAGGTTCATCATTCTCCTCTAGTAGTCTGAGCGTTCTGCTGGCCAGGTTCATCATTCTCCTCTAGTAGTCTGAGCTTCCTGCTGGCCAGGTTCATCATTCTCCTCTAGTAGTCTGAGGGTTCTGCTGTCCAGGTTCATCATTCTCCTCTAGTAGTCTGAGGGTTCTGCTGGCCAGGTTCATCATTCTCCTCTAGTAGTCTGAGAGTTCTAATGGCCAGGTTCATCATTCTCCTCTAGTAGTCTGAGCTTCCTGCTTGCCAGGTTCATCATTCTCCTCTAGTAGTCTGAGCGTTCTGCTGGCCAGGTTCATCATTCTCCTCTAGTAGTCTGAGCGTTCTACTGTCCAGGTTCATCATTCTCCTCTAGTAGTCTGAGTGTTCTGCTGTCTAGATTCATCATTCTCCTCTAGTAGTCTGAGCTTCCTTCTGGCCAGGTTCATCATTCTCCTCTAGTAGTCTGAGCTTTCTGCTGGCCAGGTTCATCATTCTCCTCTAGTAGTCTGAGGGTTCTGCTGGCCAGGTTCATCATTCTCCTCTAGTAGTCTGAGCGTTCTGCTGGCCAGGTTCATCATTCTCCTCTAGTAGTCTGAGCGTTCTGCTGCCCAGGTTCATCATTCTCCTCTAGTAGTCTGAGCTTCCTTCTGGCCAGGTTCATCATTCTCCTCTAGTAGTCTGAGCTTCCTGCTGTCCAGGTTCATCATTCTCCTCTAGTAGTCTGAGCTTCCTGCTGTCCAGGTTCATCATTCTCCTCTAGTAGTCTGAGCTTCCTTCTGGCCAGGTTCATCATTCTCCTCTAGTAGTCTGAGCTTCCTGCTGTCCAGGTTCATCATTCTCCTCTAGTAGTCTGAGCTTCCTGCTGTCCAGGTTCATCATTCTCCTCTACTAGTCTGAGCGTTCTGCTGGCCAGGTTCATCATTCTCCTCTAGTAGTCTGAGCTTCCTGCTGGCCAGGTTCATCATTCTCCTCTAGTAGTCTGAGGGTTCTGCTGTCCAGGTTCATCATTCTCCTCTAGTAGTCTGAGGGTTCTGCTGGCCAGGTTCATCATTCTCCTCTAGTAGTCTGAGCTTCCTGCTGTCTAGGTTCATCATTCTCCTCTAGTAGTCTGAGCTTCCTGCTGTCCAGGTTCATCATTCTCCTGCTGGTAGTCTGAGGGTTCTGCTGGCCAGGTTCATCATTCTCCTCTAGTAGTCTGAGGGTTCTGCTGTCCAGGTTCATCATTCTCCTCTAGTAGTCTGAGGGTTCTGCTGGCCAGGTTCATCATTCTCCTCTAGTAGTCTGAGAGTTCTAATGGCCAGGTTCATCATTCTCCTCTAGTAGTCTGAGCTTCCTGCTTGCCAGGTTCATCATTCTCCTCTAGTAGTCTGAGCGTTCTGCTGGCCAGGTTCATCATTCTCCTCTAGTAGTCTGAGCGTTCTACTGTCCAGGTTCATCATTCTCCTCTAGTAGTCTGAGTGTTCTGCTGTCTAGATTCATCATTCTCCTCTAGTAGTCTGAGCTTCCTTCTGGCCAGGTTCATCATTCTCCTCTAGTAGTCTGAGCTTTCTGCTGGCCAGGTTCATCATTCTCCTCTAGTAGTCTGAGGGTTCTGCTGGCCAGGTTCATCATTCTCCTCTGGTAGTCTGAGCGTTCTGCTGGCCAGGTTCATCATTCTCCTCTAGTAGTCTGAGCGTTCTGCTGCCCAGGTTCATCATTCTCCTCTAGTAGTCTGAGCTTCCTTCTGGCCAGGTTCATCATTCTCCTCTAGTAGTCTGAGCTTCCTGCTGTCCAGGTTCATCATTCTCCTCTAGTAGTCTGAGCTTCCTTCTGGCCAGGTTCATCATTCTCCTCTAATAGTCTGAGCTTCCTGCTGTCCAGGTTCATCATTCTCCTCTAGTAGTCTGAGCTTCCTGCTGTCCAGGTTCATCATTCTCCTCTAGTAGTCTGAGCGTTCTGCTGGCCAGGTTCATCATTCTCCTCTAGTAGTCTGAGCTTCCTGCTGGCCAGGTTCATCATTCTCCTCTAGTAGTCTGAGGGTTCTGCTGTCCAGGTTCATCATTCTCCTCTAGTAGTCTGAGGGTTCTGCTGGCCAGGTTCATCATTCTCCTCTAGTAGTCTGAGCTTCCTGCTGTCTAGGTTCATCATTCTCCTCTAGTAGTCTGAGCTTCCTGCTGTCCAGGTTCATCATTCTCCTGCTGGTAGTCTGAGGGTTCTGCTGGCCAGGTTCATCATTCTCCTCTAGTAGTCTGAGCGTTCTGCTGGCCAGGTTCATCATTCTCCTCTAGTAGTCTGAGCGTTCTGCTGTCCAGGTTCATCATTCTCCTCTAGTAGTCTGAGCTTCAGTACATCAGGACTGACAACAATAAATACCACACAATAACACATTATTGATCTGTAGTCAGATTATACATGGCTTTTCTGAGTGTGTTTGTGTGTCTCTGTGTGTGTCTGTGTATGTGTGTCTGTGTCTGTGTGTGTGTGTTTGTGTGTGTGTGTGTGTGTGTGTGTGTGTCTGTGTATGTGTGTTCATGCTTACTCTAACGTGTGTGTTGTGAGCTGTATAGT
>NC_092153.1:2631246-2633746 GCF_045791955.1 Oncorhynchus clarkii lewisi
GCACCACACAGAGAGACAACACAGCCTGCTACCTGCCTAGTGTGTGAATGACGCTGCACCACACAGAGAGACAACACAACCTGCTACCTGCCTGGTGTGTGAATGACGCTGCACCACACAGAGAGACAACACAGCTTCTTACCTGCCTGGTGTGTGAATGACACTGCACCACACAGAGAGACAACACAGCCTGCTACCTGCCTGGTGTGTGAATGACGCTGCACCACACAGAGAGACAACACAGCCTGCTACCTGCCTGGTGTGTGAATGAAACTGCAACACACAGAGAGACAACACAGCCTGCTACCTGCCTGGTGTGTGAATGACGCCTGCACCACACAGAGAGACAACACAGCCTGCTACCTGCCTGGTGTGTGAATGACGCTGCACCACACAGAGAGACAACACAGCCTGCTACCTGCCTGGTGTGTGAATGACGCTGCAGCACACAGAGAGACAACACAGCCTGCTACCTGCCTGGTGTGTGAATGCCGCTGCACCACACAGAGAGACAACACAGCCTGCTACCTGCCTGGTGTGTGAATGACGCTACACCACACAGAGAGACAACACAGCCTGCTACCTGCCTGGTGTGTGAATGACGCTGCACCACACAGAGAGACAACACAGCCTGCTACCTGCCTAGTGTGTGAATGACGCTGCACCACACAGAGAGACAACACAGCCTGCTACCTGCCTAGTGTGTGAAACCTGAACCACAGAATGCTATGACCAATAAGAGAGTATAACACAGGTTATATCAGATGGATTGGTCGCTAGTAACCTTACTCAGCATTAACATATACTGTAATGGATATATGGTCATAACACTGATGGTCTGCTGTTCAGCATGGACTAGCAGCTAGCCACATGCTAAAGTAATGAAGGTCATGACAGAGGAAGGTCTGCTGTTCAGCATGGACTAGCAGCTAGCAACATGCTAAAGTAATGAAGGTCATGACAGAGGAAGGTCTGCTGTTCAGCATGGACTAGCAGCTAGCCACATGCTAAAGTAATGAAGGTCATGACAGAGGAAGGTCTGCTGTTCAGCATGGACTAGCAGCTAGCAACATGCTAAAGTAATGAAGGTCCTGACAGAGGAAGGTCTGCTGTTCAGCGTGGACTAGCAGCTAGCAACATGCTAAAGTAATGAAGGTCATGACAGAGGAAGGTCTGCTGTTCAGCATGAACTAGCAGCTAGCAACATGCTAAAGTAATGAAGGTCATGACAGAGGAAGGTCTGCTGTTCAGCATGAACTAGCAGCTAGCAACATGCTAAAGTAATGAAGGTCATGAGACTGGAGGTCTGCTGTTCAGCGTGGACTAGCAGCTAGCCACATGCTAAAGTAATGAAGGTCATGACAGAGGAAGGTCTGCTGTTCAGCATGGACTAGCAGCTAGCCACATGCTAAAGTAATGAAGGTCCTGACAGAGGAAGGTCTGCTGTTCAGCGTGGACTAGCAGCTAGCCACATGCTAAAGTAATGAAGGTCATGAAATAGGAAGGTCTGCTGTTCAGCATGGACTAGCAGCTAGCCACATGCTAAAGTAATGAAGGTCATGACAGAGGAAGGTCTGCTGTTCAGCATGGACTAGCAGCTAGCCACATGCTAAAGTAATGAAGGTCCTGACAGAGGAAGGTCTGCTGTTCAGCGTGGACTAGCAGCTAGCCACATGCTAAAGTAATGAAGGTCATGAAATAGGAAGGTCTGCTGTTCAGCATGGACTAGCAGCTAGCCACATGCTAAAGTAATGAAGGTCATGACAGAGGAAGGTCTGCTGTTCAGCATGGACTAGCAGCTAGCCACATGCTAAAGTAATGAAGGTCATGACAGAGTAAGGTCTGCTGTTCAGCGTGGACTAGCAGCTAGCCACATGCTAAAGTAATTAAGGTCATGACAGAGGAAGGTCTGCTGTTCAGCAAGGACTAGCGGCTAGCCACATGCTATAGTAATGAAGGTCTGCTGTTCAGCATGGACTAGCGGCTAGCCACATGCTAAAGTAATGAAGGTCATGACAGAGGAAGGTCTGCTGTTCAGCAAGGACTAGCGGCTAGCCACATGCTATAGTAATGAAGGTCTGCTGTTCAGCATGGACTAGCAGCTAGCAACATGCTAAAGTAATGAAAGTCATGAGACTGAAGGTCTGCTGTTCAGCATGGACTAGCAGCTAGCAACATGCTAAAGTAATGAAGGTCATGAGACTGAAGGTCTGCTGTTCAGCATGGACTAGCAGCTAGCCACATGCTAAAGTAATGAAGGTCATGAGACTGAAGGTCTGCTGTTCAGCATGGACTAGCAGCTAGCCACATGCTAAAGTAATGAAGGTCATGACAGAGGAAGGTCTGCTGTTCAACATGGACTAGCAGCTAGCCACATGCTAAAGTAATGAAGGTCATGAGACTGGAGGTCTGCTGTTCAGCATGGACTAGCAGCTAGCCACATGCTAAAGTAATGAAGGTCATGACAGAGGAAGGTCTGCTGTTCAGCATGGACTAGCAG
>NC_092153.1:2636246-2638746 GCF_045791955.1 Oncorhynchus clarkii lewisi
TGTGTTCTAGGTTACGTGAACAGTGTGATGTGTTCTAGGTTACGTGAACATGTTTCTACGTACAGTGTGATGTGTTCTAGGTTACGTGAACAGTGTGATGTGTTCTAGGTTACGTGAACGTGTTTCTACGTACAGTGTGATGTGTTCTAGGGTCGGGGTCTTGTGGAAGGAGGGGGATTGGATTGTCCGAGATGGAACATTGTTCCTCCTCCTCATCATCCCTTGAAAACTATCGTCCATCTGCCCTTCGAGGTGGTTGAAATCCCACTTGATTAAAATGGATTGGGGGGTGGATTGGAGGGGGGATTGGGACTCTGATCTGTTGAATCGCTCAGATCACACACACACACTCACACACACTGCCCCCATCTCAACTCCCTGAGGAAGAGGAGCTGTAGGGGATGAAGCAGAGTGCTGGAGGATAATCCAGTCAGAGATTGTGATAATGCTGCTGAGGAGGGACGGAGGGAGGGAGAGAGGGAGGGAGAGAGAGAGAGAGAGGGGGATTAGAGAGATAGAGACAGAGACAGGGAGACAGAGAGAGAGAGAGAGAGAGAGAGCGAGAGACTATATATGTATAATATGAAATTTGTAATGTCTTTATTGTTTTGAAACTTCTGTATGTGCAATGTTTACTGTTAATTTTTATTGTTTATCTAACTTTTTTTTATTATCTACCTCACTTGGTTTGGCAATGTTAACATATGTTTCCCATGCCAATAAAGCCCCTTGAATTGAATTGAGAGAGAGAGATCTGGGGTCCGCTCACCAACCAAGACTTCACAAAATGGGACAAACACCAAATTGAGACTCTGCACGCAGAATTCTGTAAAAATATCCTCCGTGTACAACGTAGAACACCAAATAATGCATGCAGAGCAGAATTAGGCCGATACCCACTAATTATCAAAATCCAGAAAAGAGCCGTTCAATTCTATAACCACCTAAAAGGAAGCGATTCCCAAACCTTCCATAACAAAGCCATCACCTACAGAGAGATGAACCTGGAGAAGAGTCCCCTAAGCAAGCTGGTCCTGGGGCTCTGTTCACAAACACAAACAGACCCCACAGAGCCCCAGGACAGCAACACAATTAGACCCAAACAAATCATGAGAAAACAAAAAGATAATTACTGACACATTGGAAAGAATTAACAAAAAAACAGAGCAAACTAGAATGTTATTTGTCCCTAAACAGAGAGTACACAGTGGCAGAATACCTGACCACTGTGACTGACCCAAACTTAAGGAAAGCTTTGACTATGTACAGACTCAGTGAGCGTAGCCTTGCTATTGAGAAAGGCCGCCGTAGGCAGACATGGCTCTCAAGAGAAGACAGGCTATGTGCTCACTGCCCACAAAATGAGGTGGAAACTGAGCTGCACTTCCTAACCTCCTGCCCAATGTATGACCATATTAGAGAGACATATTTCCCTCAGATTACACAGATCCACAAAGAATTTGAAACCAAATCCAATTTTGAAAAACTCCCATATCTACTGGGTGAAATTCCACAGTGTGCCATCACAGCAGCAAGATTTGTGACCTGTTGCCACGAGAAAAGGGCAACCAGTGAAGAACACACACCATTGTAAATACAACCCATATTTATGCTTATTTATTTTATCTTGTGTCCTTTAACCATTTGTACATTGTTACAACACTGTATATATATATAATATGACATTTGTAATGTATTTATTGTTTTGAAACTTCTGTATGTGTAATGTTTACTGTTAATTTTTGTTGTTTATTTCACTTTATATATTCACTTTGTATGTTGTCTACCTCACTTGCTTTGGCAATGTTAACACATGTTTCCCATGCCAATAAAGCCCTTGAATTGAATTGAATTGAGAGAGAGACAGAGAGAGAGACAGAGAGACAGCGAGAGAGAGAGAGAGAGAGAGGGGATACAGAGAGAGGGAGAGAGAGAGAGAGAGAGAGAAAGGACACAGAGAGAGGGAGAGAGAGAGAGAGGGAGAGAGGGAATACAGAGAGAGGGGGGCTACAGAGAGAGAGAGAGAGAGAGAGGGGGGATACAGAGAGAGGGAGAGAGAGAGAGAGAGAGATGTAGCTAGGCAACAACCATCAGAATTCTAGAATTTCAACAACAGGTGACTTCACCACCATTTTCCCTTCTCCCACTGAGCTGCATGTTACTATATCTATATACCTGTAATACATACTATCTATCTGTACCCATGGAAACCAGGGCTCTGAAAGAGGAATGATTTAACTAATGTCTCTGCCTGCGTCCAACATGCATCCTGGTTGAATCACACATCCCATCTGGTCACAATGAGTGCACTATATAGGGAATAGGGTGCCATTTAGCTCTAGTCACAATGAGTGCACTATATAGGGAATAGGGTGCCATTTAGCTCTGGTCACAATGAGTGCACTATATATAGGGAATAGGGTGCCATTTGGCTCTGGTCACAATGAGTGCACTATATATAGGGAATAGGGTGCCATTTTGGACGTCATGTCTTGTCTTA
>NC_092153.1:2643746-2646246 GCF_045791955.1 Oncorhynchus clarkii lewisi
AGTCTGTTAGTGGCTATGGGATGAGGCTGAAACATCTCTCTCCTCTCATTCTGTTAGTGGCTATGGGATGAGGCTGAAGCATCTCTCTCCTCTCAGTCTGTTAGTGGCTATGGGATGAGGCTGAAACATCTCTCTCCTCTCCTCTCTCCTCTCAGTCTGTTAGTGGCTATGGGATGAGGCTGAAGCATCTCTCTCCTCTCCTCTCTCCTCTCAGTCTGTTAGTGACTATGGGATGAGGCTGAAACATCTCTCTCCTCTCAGTCTGTTAGTGGCTATGGGAAGAGGCTGAAGCATCTCTCTCCTCTCAGTCTGTTAGTGGCTATGGGATGAGGCTGAAGCATCTCTCTCCTCTCCGCTCTCCTCTCAGTCTGTTAGTGGCTATGGGATGAGGCTGAAACATCTCTCTCCTCTCCGCTCTCCTCTCAGTCTGTTAGTGGCTATGGGATGAGGCTGAAGCATCTCTCTCCTCTCCGCTGTCCTCTCAGTCTATTAGTGGCTATGGGATGAGGCTGAAACATCTCTCTCCTCTCCTCTCAGTCTATTAGTGGCTATGGGATGAGGCTGAAACATCTCTCTCCTCTCCTCAGTCTGTTAGTGGCTATGGGAAGAGGCTTAAGCATCTCTCTCCTCTCCTCTCAGTCTGTTAGTGACTATGGGATGAGGATGAAACATCTCTCCTCTCAGTCTGTTAGTGGCTATGGGATGAGGCTGAAACATCTCTCCTCTCAGTCTGTTAGTGGCTATGGGATGAGGATGAAACAACTCTCCTCTCAGTCTGTTAGTGGCTATGGGATGAGGCTGAAGCATCTCTCTCCTCTCAGTCTGTTTGTGGCTATGGGATGAGGCTGAAACATCTCTCTCCTCTCAGTCTGTTAGTGACTATGGGATGAGGCTGAAACATCTCTCTCCTCTCAGTCTGTTAGTGGCTATGGGATGAGGCTGAAATATCCCCCTCCTCTCAGTCTGTTAGTGGCTATGGGCTGAGGATGAAGCATCTCTCTCCTCTCAGTCTGTTAGTGGCTATGGGATGAGGCTGAAACATCTCTCTCCTCTCCTCTCAGTCTGTTAGTGGCTATGGGATGAGGCTGAAACATCTCTCTCCTCTCAGTCTGTTAGTGGCTATGGGATGAGGCTGAAACATCTCTCTCCTCTCCTCTCAGTCTGTTAGTGGCTATGGGATGAGGCTGAAGCATCTCTCTCCTCTCAGTCTGTTAGTGGCTATGGGATGAGGATGAAGCATCTCTCCCCTCTCAGTCTGTTAGTGGCTATGGGATGAGGCTGAAACATCTCTCTCCTCTCAGTCTGTTAGTGGCTATGGGATGAGGCTGAAGCATCTCTCTCCTCTCAGTCTGTTAGTGACTATGGGATGAGGCTGAAACATCTCTCTCCTCTCAGTCTGTTAGTGACTATGGGACGAGGCTGAAACATCTCTCTCCTCTCAGTCTGTTAGTGACTATGGGACGAGGCTGAAACATCTCTCTCCTCTCAGTCTGTTAGTGACTATGGGATGAGGCTGAAACATCTCTCCTCTCAGTCTGTTAGTGGCTATGGGATGAGGCTGAAACATCTCTCTCCTCTCAGTCTGTTAGTGACTATGGGATGAGGCTGAAACATCTCTCCTCTCAGTCTGTTAGTGACTATGGGACGAGGCTGAAACATCTCTCTCCTCTCAGTCTGTTAGTGGCTATGGGATGAGGCTGAAGCATCTCTCTCCTCTCAGTCTGTTAGTGACTATGGGATGAGGCTGAAACATCTCTCTCCTCTCAGTCTGTTAGTGACTATGGGACGAGGCTGAAACATCTCTCTCCTCTCAGTCTGTTAGTGACTATGGGACGAGGCTGAAACATCTCTCTCCTCTCAGTCTGTTAGTGACTATGGGATGAGGCTGAAACATCTCTCCTCTCAGTCTGTTAGTGGCTATGGGATGAGGCTGAAACATCTCTCTCCTCTCAGTCTGTTAGTGACTATGGGATGAGGCTGAAACATCTCTCCTCTCAGTCTGTTAGTGACTATGGGACGAGGCTGAAACATCTCTCCTCTCAGTCTGTTAGTGACTATGGGACGAGGCTGAAACATCTCTCCTCTCAGTCTGTTAGTGACTATGGGACGAGGCTGAAACATCTCTCTCCTCTCCTCTCCTGTCTCCTCTCAGTCTGTTAGTGACTATGGGACGAGGCTGAAACATCTCTCCTCTCAGTCTGTTAGTGACTATGGGATGAGGCTGAAACATCTCTCCTCTCAGTCTGTTAGTGACTATGGGATGAGGATGAAACATCTCTCCTCTCAGTCTGTTAGTGGCTATGGGATGAGGCTGAAGCATCTCTCTCCTCTCAGTCTGTTTGTGGCTATGGGATGAGGCTGAAACATCTCTCTCCTCTCAGTCTGTTAGTGACTATGGGATGAGGCTGAAACATCTCTCTCCTCTCAGTCTGTTAGTGGCTATGGGATGAGGCTGAAATATCCCCCTCCTCTCAGTCTGTTAGTGGCTATGGGCTGAGGA
>NC_092153.1:2651246-2653746 GCF_045791955.1 Oncorhynchus clarkii lewisi
GATCACAGCTCTACTGTGGTGTAGTCAGATCACAGCTCTACTGTGGTGTAGTCAGATCACAACTCTACTGTGGTGTAGTCAGATCACAGCTCTACTGTGGTGTAGTCAGATCACAACTCTACTGTGGTGTAGTCAGATCACAACTCTACTGTGGTGTAGTCAGATCACAGCTCTACTGTGGTGTAGTCAGATCACAACTCTACTGTGGTGTAGTCAGATCACAGCTCTACTGTGGTGTAGTCAGATCACAGCTCTACTGTGGTGTAGTCAGATCACAGCTCTACTGTGATGCAGTCTTTCTAGTGTCTGTAAAGGTTATCTGGCTGTCCCCATAGGAGAACCCTTTTTGGTTCCAGGTAGACGTTCTACTGGGGGTTCTACTGGGAAGGGAAAAGGGTTCTACATGGAACCCAAATGGGTTCTACTGGGAAGGGAAAAGGGTTCTCCTATGGGAACATCTGAAGAATCTTTGGATTCCTTTTATCTAAGAGTGCATTGTTTACCATATATCATCCATACTGTGTAGATACACACACACACACACACACACACACACACACACACACACACACACACACACACACTACTGTTTCTATGCGGCATAGGTATAGCCTGCTCTCTGCCCAAAGGGCCTCTCCTGCTGTGAACCTTAAGGCGCTAAGGAGAGAGGAGGGAGGGGGATGGGGGGTTGGGGGGGTGGAGAGGAGAGAGAGGAGGGAGGTGGAGAGGAGAGAGAGGAGGGAGGTGGAGAGGAGAGAGAGGAGGGAGGTGGAGAGGAGAGAGAGAGAGAGAGAGAGAGGGAGGTGGAGAGGAGAGCGAGAGAGAGAGGAGGGAGGTGGAGAGGAGAGAGAAAGAGAGAGGAGGGAGGTGGAGAGGAGAGAGAGAGGAGGGGGTGGAGAGGAGAGAGAGAGAGAGAGAGGAGGGAGGTGGAGGGGAGAGAGAAAGAGAGAGGAGGGAGGTGGAGAGGAGAGAGAGAGGAGGGAGGTGGAGAGGAGAGAGAGAGGAGGGAGGTCGAGAGGAGGGAGGGGGAGGGAGTTGGAGAGGAGAGAGAGGAGGGAGGTGGAGAAGAGAGAGGAGGGAGGTTAGGGGAGAGAGGAGGGAGGTTAGGGGAGAGAGGAGGGATGTTAGGGGAGAGAGAGGAGGGAGGTTAGGGGAGAGAGGAGGGAGGTTAGGGGAGAGAGAGGAGGGAGGTTAGGGGAGAGAGAGGAGGGTGGTGAGGAGGAGAGAGAGGAGGGAGTTTAGGTGAGAGAGAGGAGGGAGGTGGAGAGAGGAGAGAGAGGAGGGAGGTGGAGAGGAGAGAGAGAGAGAGAGAGGAGGGAGGTGGAGAGGAGAGAGAGAGGAGGGGGGTGGAGAGGAGAGAGAAAGAGAGAGGAGGGAGGTGGAGAGGAGAGAGAGGGGAGGGAGGTGGAGAGGAGAGAGAGAGGAGGGAGGTCGAGAGGAGGTGGGAGGGAGTTGGAGAGGAGAGAGAGGAGGGAGGTGGAGAAGAGAGAGGAGGGAGGTTAGGGGAGAGAGAGGAGGGAGGTTAGGGGAGAGAGGAGGGAGGTTAGGGGAGAGAGAGGAGGGAGGTGGAGAGGAGAGAGAGGAGGGAGGTGGAGAGGAGAGAGAGAGGAGGGAGGTGGAGAGGAGAGAGAGAGGAGGGAGGTCGAGAGGAGGGAGGGGGAGGGAGTTGGAGAGGAGAGAGAGGAGGGAGGTGGAGAAGAGAGAGGAGGGAGGTTAGGGGAGAGAGGAGGGAGGTTAGGGGAGAGAGGAGGGATGTTAGGGGAGAGAGAGGAGGGAGGTTAGGGGAGAGAGGAGGGAGGTTAGGGGAGAGAGAGGAGGGAGGTTAGGGGAGAGAGAGGAGGGTGGTGAGGAGGAGAGAGAGGAGGGAGTTTAGGTGAGAGAGAGGAGGGAGGTGGAGAGAGGAGAGAGAGGAGGGAGGTGGAGAGGAGAGAGAGAGAGAGAGAGGAGGGAGGTGGAGAGGAGAGAGAGAGGAGGGGGGTGGAGAGGAGAGAGAAAGAGAGAGGAGGGAGGTGGAGAGGAGAGAGAGGGGAGGGAGGTGGAGAGGAGAGAGAGAGGAGGGAGGTCGAGAGGAGGTGGGAGGGAGTTGGAGAGGAGAGAGAGGAGGGAGGTGGAGAAGAGAGAGGAGGGAGGTTAGGGGAGAGAGAGGAGGGAGGTTAGGGGAGAGAGGAGGGAGGTTAGGGGAGAGAGAGGAGGGAGGTGGAGAGGAGAGAGAGGAGGGAGGTGGAGAGGAGAGGAGAGAGAGGAGGGAGGTGGAGAGGAGAGAGAGGAGGGAGGTGGAGAGGAGAGGAGAGAGAGGAGGGAGGTGGAGAGGAGAGAGAGGAGGGGGGTGGAGAGGAGAGGAGGGAGGAGGAGAGGAGAGAGAGGAGGGAGGTGGAGATGTTCATTTTCATTGTTTATTTAACTTGCTTTGGCAATGTAAACATATGGTTCCCATGCCAATAAAGCCCTTGAATTAAAAAATCGATATTGAGAGAGAGGAGGGAGGTTAGGGGAGAGAGGA
>NC_092153.1:2663746-2668746 GCF_045791955.1 Oncorhynchus clarkii lewisi
GGTTCATGGTGTAGATGTACAGTTTTTATCACTCTTCCTCCTCCCTGTCCTCCTCTTCCTGTTCCTCATCCTCCTTCTCCTCATCCTCCTCCTGTTCCTCCCCCTGTTGATCGTCCTCCTCTTTCCCCTCCTCCTCGTCCTTCTACCCCTCCTCCTCGTCCTCCCCAACCCCTCCTCTTTCCCCTCCTCCTTCTCCCCCTCCTTCTACCCCTCCTCCTCCTCCTTCTCCCCCTCCTCCTCTTCCTCCTGTTCCTCCCCCTCCTCCTCCCCTCTCCTCCTCCTCCCCCTACTTCTCCCCCTCCTCCTCCTCCTTCACCCCCTCCTTCTACCCCTCCTCCTCGTCCCCCCCTCCTCTTTCCCCTCTTCCGCCTCCTCCCCCTCCTCCTCTTCCTCCTCGTCCTCCTCCCCCCTCCTCCTCCTTCTCCCCCTCCTCATCTTCCTCCTGTTCCTCCCCCTCCTCCTCCTCCCCCTCCTCCTCCTCCCCCTACTTCTCCCCCTCCTCGTCTTCCTCCTGTTCCTCCACCCCCTCCTCGTCCGTCTCCTCTTCCTCCTCCTCCTCCTCCTTCTCCCCCTCCTCCTCTTCCTCCTCGTCCTCCTCCCCCTCCTCCTCCTCCTCCTCCTCCCCTCTCCTCCTCCTCCCCCTACTTCTCCCCCTCCTCGTCTTCCTCCTGTTCCTCCACCCCCTCCTCGTCAGCCTCCTCTTCCTCCTCATCCTCTCCCCCTCCTCGTCTTCCTCCTGTTCCTCCACCCCCTCCTCGTCCGCCTCCTCTTCCTCCTCATCCTCTCCCTCTGTGCTATAATACATCTCTCCTCAGGCTGTGACTTTGAACAACTTATCCAGGCATTAGCTGTGTGTTTCCTGCTGTTGGTGAGAGAATAGCTAATGAAAGGAAGTAGTTTTATTGAAAGACCTTGGTCCTTGGCTTCGTTCAGACCAATAGCCGCCTCTCCTGCCGCTGGTTTGTAGCCCGCTGTCAGAATGTCGAACGGCCCCGGTGCCATATCAGTATTCCCCCGTTGAGATAAAGGTTAGTCTCACAGATGCCGGTGCCGCTGTGGCATTCTGACGGCACTAACCCACTAACCCACCGTAAATAACCAGAGCAACGTTCCTGGAAAAGCAGATGTTGGTGACAGTGTGGATACAGTACATACAGGTTGTATACATACCTAGCTATATGTACCACAACAAGGCACTGTAATAATGAGAGGTTGTATACATACCTAGCTTTATGTACCACAACAAGGCACTGTTATAATAAGAGGTTGTATATATACCTAGCTATATGTACCACAACAAGGCAGGGTAATGATGAGAGGTTGTATACATACCTAGCTATATGTACCACGACAAGGCAGGGTAATGATGAGAGGTTGTATATATACCTAGCTATATGTACCACTGTAATCACAAGTCATTGTTATCACTGAAAATGTATACCACCAGAATGGAACTATAAACCTCAGAATGGAACTATAAACCTCAGAATGGAACTATAAACCTCAGAATGGAACTATAAACCTCAGAATGGAACTATAAACCTCAGAATGGAACTATAAACCTCAGAATGGAACTATAATCTCAGAATGGAGCTATAAACCTCAGAATGGAACTATAAACCTCAGAATGGAACTATAAACCTCAGAATGGAACTATAAACCTCAGTATGGAACTATAAACCTCAGAATGGAACTATAAACCTCAGAATGGAACTATAAACCTCAGTATGGAACTATAAACCTCGGAATGGAACTATAAACCTCCGAATGGATCCATAAACCTCATTATGGAACTATAAACCTCAGAATGGAACTATAAAGCTCAGAATGGAACTATAAACCCCGGAATGGAACTATAAACCTCAGAATGGAACTATAGATCTCAGAATGGAACTATAAACCTCATTATGGAACTATAAACCTCAGAATGGAACTATAGACCTCAGAATGGAACTATAAACCTCATTATGGAACTATACACCTCTGAATGGAACTATACACCTCAGAATGGAACTATAAACCTCAGAATGGAACTATAAACCTCAGAATGGAACTATACACCTCAGAATGGAACTATACACCTCAGAATGGAACTATAAACCTCTGAATGGAACTATAAATCTCAGAATGGAACTATACACCTCAGAATGGAACTATAAACCTCAGAATGGAACTATAAACCTCAGAATGGAACTATACACCTCAGAATGGAACTATACACCTCAGAATGGAACTATAAACCTCAGAATGGAACTATACACCTCAGAATGGAAATATAGACCTCAGAATGGAACTATAAACCTCAGAATGGAACTATAAACCTCAGAATGGAACTATAAACCTCAGAATGGAACTATAAACCTCAGAATGGAACTATATACCTCAGAATGGAACTATACACCTCAGAATGGAAATATAAACCTCAAAATGGAGCTATACACCTCAGAATGGAATTATAAACCTCAGAATGGAACTATACACCTCAGAATGGAAATATAGACCTCAGAATGGAACTATACACCTCTGAATGGAAATATAGAACTCAGAATGGAACTATACACCTCAGAATGGAAATATAGACCTCAGAATGGAACTATACACCTCAGAATGGAACTATAAACCTCAGAATGGAACTATAAACCTCAGAATGGAACTATACACCTCAGAATGGAACTATACACCTCAGAATGGAACTATAAACCTCAGAATGGAACTATAAACCTCAGAATGGAATTATAAACCTCAGAATGGAACTATAAACCTCAGAATGGAACTATAAACCTCAGTATGGAATTATAAACCTCAGAATGGAACTATAAACCTCAGAATGGAACTATACACCTCAGAATGGAGCTATACACCCAGCATGGAGTTATACACCCAGAATGGAGCTATACACCCCAGAATGGAGTTCTTTCACTGTTATCATGAGTCATTGTTAACACCTGTGGTGTATCACCTGAGAGACACGGCAGCATTCTGATAGACTTTGTACTGTTGTTATCTGGTAATGACCATGTAGTTGGTGGTTGATAATCCTATGAATTATGGACTGAAGTGAAGCTGTTCTCTGCTATCCTCTGAAAATCCCCCCTAAAAAAACTAATGAGAAGCAAATGAGAGGGCTGCCATAATGGGAAAACACACACACACACACACACAAACACACACGTACACACACAGACGGAGAGCAGCAGCCGTCCGTCTGGCCAAACGAGTCCAAACTAACATTTAGCCGCTCTGATTTGTAGAGAGCTCTGGGGGCCCCGGCGTTCTAGCCGGCCGGCTGGCTGCGTAGGCAGGGGGAGGGAGAGAAGGGAGGGGGCGGGGGTTCCTCACTCCTGTCCCTCCTGGCTGGCTGGAGGGGTGGAGGGAGAGGGATGGAGGATTCAAGGGGTGGAGAGAGAGAGGGATGGAAGAGTGGAGGGGTGGAGAGAGAGAGAGACAGAGGGAGGAGTGGAGGGGAAGCGAGAGAGGGGTGGAGAGAGAGAGAGAGAGAGAGAGAGAGAGAGATGGGTGGAGGGGTAGTGAGAGAGGAGTGAAGAGAGGGAGGGGGTGTGGAGGGGTAGTGAGAGAGGGGTGGAGAGAGAGAGAGGGCTGGAGGGGTAGTGAGAGAGGAGTGAAGAGAGAGAGGGAGTGTGGAGGGGTAGTGAGAGAGGAGTGGAGAGAGAGAGGGGGGTGGAGGGGTAGTGAGAGAGGAGTGGAGAGAGAGAGGGGTGGAGAGAGAGGGATGAGTGGAGGGGTAGTGAGAGAGGAGTGAAGAGAGAGAGGGGGTGTGGAGGGGTAGTGAGAGAGGAGTGAAGAGAGAGAGGGGGTGTGGAGGGGTAGTGAGAAAGGAGTGGAGAGAGAGGGGGGGGGAGAGAGAGAGGGGTGGAGGGGTAGTGAGAGAGAGAGAGAGGGGTGGAGGGGTTGTGAGAGAGAGAGAGGGGGGGTGGAGAGAGAGGTGTTGGATAGAGAGAGAGAGGGGTGGAGAGAGAGGGGGTGGAGAGAGAGAGAGGGGTGGAGGGGTAGTGACAGAGAGAGAGAGGGGTGGAGGGGTTGTGAGAGAGAGAGAGGGGTGGAGAGAGAGAGGGGTGGAGGGGTAGTGAGTGGTAGTGAGAGAGAGAGAGAGAGAGAGAGAGAGGGTGGAGGGTAGTGAGAGAGAGAGAGAGGGGGGGGGTGGAGAGAGAGGTGGTGGATAGAGAGAGAGAGGGGTGGAGAGAGAGAGAGGGAGAGGGGGTGGAGAGGGAGAGAGAGAGAGGGTGTGGAGAGAGAGAGAGGGGTTGGAGGGGTAGTGAGAGAGAGAGAGAGGGGTGGAGAGAGAGAGAGAGAGAGAGAGAGATGGGTGGAGAGAGAGGGAGAGGTGGAGGGGTAGTGAGAGAGTGGTGGAGAGAGAGAGGTGGAGAGTTAGTGAGAGAGAGAAGGTGGAGAGAGAGGGGTGGAGGGCTACTGCCTCTTGTCCCTTCAGGTGAGCAGGTGCAGCCGTGACAGATGCCCTGGATGCCTTGTTCCATCTGACACACACACAACATGCCTTGGGGGTTACTGACCATGACCTACACACACACACACACACACACCCAGTCCAGTCCCTGGCTTGGTACCGGCTGGGCCCACAGGAGGACACAGGTGTGTCTTCTGCTATAGGGATAGCTGCCTCTGCTAACATTACTGTGTACACCTCTCTCCCTCTCTCCCTCCCTCCATCTGCCTGCTACAGAGCAACATTAATCACTGAGAGGGGTATTAATGTGAGCAGGTTGTTTAGAGAAATCAAACCCTCCTATATTTAAATCACACAACATCACGTGTTGAATTCAGGAGAGAGGAAATGCTGTCGTCCATCAACTGTAGCCAGTTAGTCACTTTGTGTTTAGTCGAAAACCTTAAAGTGACCTCTCTTCCCTGGGGTCTTGGTGTCACAAGGCACGTAGCATGTTGACATGTAGCTTGTTGACACGTAGCTTGTTGACACGTAGCTTGTTGACAAGTAGCTTGTTGACATGTAGCTTGTTGACACG
>NC_092153.1:2673746-2678746 GCF_045791955.1 Oncorhynchus clarkii lewisi
CACCCCAAACCTCTCTCCCTCTCTCCATATCTCTCTCTCTCTCTCTCTCTGTATCTCACCCCCCTGCCTCTCTCTCTCTCTCCATATCTATCTCTCTCCCTCTCTGTATCTCACCCCCCCCCCCCCCGCCTCTCTCTCCATATCTCTCTCTCTCTCCATATCTATCTCTCTCTCTCTGTCTCTCACCCCCCCGCCTCTCTCTCTCACCCCCTCTCTCTCTTCTTTTGTGTGGGTGTGTATTCTCTGCTCACCCCCCCTCTCTCTTCTTTTGTGTGGGTGTGTATGCTCTGCTCACCCCACAGCATTTCAGTTATCTCCATCTTGTCTTGGCCAGTCCTCCTCCTTCCTCTCTTCTCTCTCCGGTTCAGTTCTTTACCAGGGAAATGTCAGCCTCTCTGTTTGTCCTTCTTCAAACATTTGTGAAGAGTTAAACTAATCTCTCTGGCTTAGAGGAGCCGGTCCCAGAGCACAGGACAGTCCACTGACCTATAGAGCACGACAAAGACTAGTGTGTGTGTGTGTGTGTGTGTGTGTGTGTGTGTGTGTGTGTGTGTGTGTGTGTGTGTATGTGTGTGTGCGCAGAAAATACTGCTTTGCTTCATCCTCACAAAGAACTGTTCAAGCACATCCCATCAATAGAGCTGGAAGACAGAACCCCTGTGATGTTCCATCAATAGAGCTGGAAGACAGAACCCCTGTGATGTTCCATCGATAGAGCTGCAAGACAGAAGCCCTGTGATGTTCCATCAATAGAGCTGGAAGACAGAACCCCTGTGATGTTCCATCAATAGAGCTGGAAGACAGAACCCCTGTGATGTTCCACCAATAGAGCTGGAAGACAGAACCCCTGTGATGTTCAATGTCTCCAGGGTTACAAAAGGGGCGGCTGTCCAAATAGGAGAACCCTTTTTGGTTCCAGGTAGAACTATTTTGGGTTCCATGTAGAACCCTTTTGGGGTCCATGTATAACCCTCTCTGTAAAGAGTTCTACATGGAACCTAAAAGAGTTCTACCTGGAACCAAAAAGGGTTCTTCAAAGGGTTCTCCTATGAGGACAGCCAGAGAACCGGTTTAGGTCCTAGATAGCATGTTTCTTTTCTACTAGTTCAGCTTGAAGATCCCCGGTGAAATCCATGGTCTCCAGCTAGAATTTCCCCAGTGAAATCCATGGTCTCCAGCTAGAAGATCCCCAGTGAAATCCATGGTCTCCAGCTTGAAGATCCCCAGTGAAATCCATGGTCTCCAGCTAGAAGATCCCCAGTGAAACCCATGGTCTCCAGCTTGAAGATCCCCAGTGAAATCCATGGTCTCCAGCTAGAAGATCCCCAGTGAAATCCATGGTCTCCAGCTAGAAGATCCCCAGTGAAATCCATTGTCTCCAGCTAGAAGATCCCCAGTGAAATCCATGGTCTCCAGCTAGAAGATCCCCAGTGAAATCCATGGTCTCCAGCTAGAAGATCCCCAGTGAAATCCATTGTCTCCAGCTAGAAGATCCCCAGTGAAATCCATGGTCTCCAGCTTGAAGATCCCCAGTGAAATCCATGGTCTCCAGCTTGAAGATCCCCAGTGAAATCCATGGTCTCCAGCTAGAAGATCCCCAGTGAAGTCCGTTCATACAGCTAGAAGTTGAAACAACCCCTATCCCAAGAGGAGATGCTCCTTTAAACCAGACCTCTGGGAGTGGTAACTCACAGGTCATGTACCCCCCCTCCCCCTCCTGCTCAGACTTTGCACGCCTCAACCAATGGCTTGCTTGCCGTGCCACGTTACTGACTGTGCCTCCGGGCAGCAGATAGCTATTATCTATGATGTGGTCAGCTGATATGGGAATGATCTATTCAGATCTGTCATGCTTCAACAACGGCTGGGCACAGGAACAAGCCCCTGTGATCCACCTGGGATAAGTGGCCAACCAAAAACCTTCCCAGAGGTTTGTTTCTGGGACATAACAGCTAGCGGGTAATGATGTCATACTGGATGTACATCTACTCTCAGAACAAGTATCAGTCAAATGAAGGTGCCGCTGGAGATGAGACGAGGTTGATTAACGAGGATGGAGATGAGACGAGGTTGATTAATGAGGATGGAGATGAGACAAGGTTGATTAACGAGGATGGAGATGAGACGAGGTTGATTAACGAGGATGGAGATCAGACGAGGTTGATTAACGAGGATGGAGATGAGACGAGGTCGATTAACGAGGATGGAGATGAGACGAGGTCGATTAACGAGGATGGAGATGAGACGAGGTTGATTAACGAGGATGGAGATCAGACGAGGTTGATTAACGAGGATGGAGATGAGACGAGGTCGATTAACGAGGATGAAGATGAGACGAGGTTGATTAACGAGGATGTAGATGAGACGAGGTTGATTAACGAGGATGGAGATGAGACGAGGTTGATTAACGAGGATGGAGATGAGACGAGGTTGATTAATGAGGATGGAGATGAGACAAGGTTGATTAACGAGGATGGAGATGAGACGAGGTTGATTAACGAGGATGGAGATCAGACGAGGTTGATTAACGAGGATGGAGATGAGACGAGGTCGATTAACGAGGATGGAGATGAGACGAGGTCGATTAACGAGGATGGAGATGAGACGAGGTTGATTAACGAGGATGGAGATCAGACGAGGTTGATTAACGAGGATGGAGATGAGACGAGGTCGATTAACGAGGATGAAGATGAGACGAGGTTGATTAACGAGGATGTAGATGAGACGAGGTTGATTAACGAGGATGGAGATGAGACGAGGTTGATTAACGAGGATGGAGATGAGACGAGGTCGATTAACGAGGATGGAGATGAGACGAGGTTGATTAATGAGGATGGAGATGAGACGAGGTCGATTAACGAGGATGGAGATGAGACGATGTTGATTAACGGGGATGGAGATGAGACGAGGGTGATTAACGAGGATTAGAAGGTCAAGTGGTGATCGTCTGTTTTCAGAAGAGCTATTTGGAGATGGTTGTGCTTGGTAACAGCCAGTTGGAGATAGTTGTCGTGGTAACTGAGCCAGTTGGAGATGTTGTGCTTGGTAACTTCATGTCACCTCACATTTCATATGAGTTTGTTGTTACTTACTTACGTAATCCTTCCGACTGCTTCCTGGTTAATACTCTGGTATAACTAGTAAAGTTCCTTGTTAATACTCTGTTATAATTAGTACAGTTCCTGGTTAATACTCTATTATAACTAGTAGAGTTCCTGGTTAATACTATGTTATAACTAGTAGAGTTCCTGGTTAATACTCTGTTATAACATTCTACTAGTAGAGTTCCTGGTTAATACTCTATTATAACTAGTAGAGTTCCTGGTTAATACTATGTTATAACTAGTAGAGTTCCTGGTTAATACTCTGTTATAACATTCTACTAGTAGACTTCCTGGTTAATACTCTATTATACCTAGTAGAGTTCCTGGTTAATACTCTATTATAACTAGTAGAGTTCCTGGTTAATACTCTGTTATAACTAGTAGAGTTCCTGGTTAATACTCTGTTATAACTAGTAGAGTTCCTGGTCAATACTCTGTTATAACTAGTAGAGTTCCTGGTTAATACTCTGTTATAACTAGTAGAGTTCCTGGTTAATACTCTGTTATAACATTCTACTAGTAGAGTTCCTGGTTAATACTCTGTTATAACTAGTAGAGTTCCTGGTTAATACTCTGTTATAACTAGTAGAGTTCCTGTTTAATACTCTGTTATAACTAGTAGAGTTCCTGGTTAATACTCTGTTATAACTAGTAGAGTTCCTGGTTAATACTCTGTTATAACTAGTAGAGTTCCTGGTTAATACTCTGTTATAACTAGTAGAGTCCCTGGTTAATACTCTGTTATAACTTAGTATAGTTCCTGGTTAATACTCTGTTATAACTAGTAGAGTTCCTGGTTAATACTCTGTTATAACTAGTAGAGTTCCTGGTTAATACTCTATTATAACTAGTAGAGTTCCTGGTTAATACTCTGTTATAACATTCTACTAGTAGAGTTCCTGGTTAATACTCTGTTATAACTAGTAGAGTTCCTGGTTAATACTCTGTTATAACTAGTAGAGTTCCTGGTTAATACTCTGTTATAACTAGTAGAGTTCCTGGTTAATACTCTGTTATAACTAGTAGAGTTCCTGGTTAATACTCTGTTATAACTAGTACAGTTCCTGGTTAATACTCTGTTATAACTAGTAGAGTTCCTGGTTAATACTCTGTTATAACTAGTAGAGTTCCTGATTAATACTCTGTTATAACTAGTAGAGTTCCTGGTTAATACTCTGTTATAACTAGTAGAGTTCCTGGTTAATACTCTGTTATAACTAGTAGAGTTCCTGGTTAATACTCTGTTATAACTAGTAGAGTTCCTGGTTAATACTCTGTTATACCTAGTAGAGTTCCTGGTTAATACTCTGTTATAACATTCTACTAGTAGAGTTCCTGGTTAATACTCTGTTATAACATTCTACTAGTAGAGTTCCTGGTTAATACTCTGTTATACCTAGTAGAGTTCCTGGTTAATACTCTGTTATAACTAGTAGAGTTCCTGGTTAATACTCTGTTATAACATTCTACTAGTAGAGTTCCCGGTTAATCCTCTGTTATAACTAGTAGAGTTCCATGTTAATACTCTGTTATAACTAGTAGAGTTCCTGGTTAATACTCTGTTATAACTAGTAGAGTTCCTGGTTAATACTCTGTTATAACTAGTAGAGTTCCTGGTTAATACTCTGTTATAACTAGTAGAGTTACTGGTTAATCCTCTGTTATAACTAGTAGAGTTCCTGGTTAATACTATGTTATAACTAGTAGAGTTCCTGGTTAATACTCTGTTATAACATTCTACTAGTAGAGTTCCTGGTTAATACTCTGTTATAACTAGTAGAGTTCCTGGTTAATACTCTGTTATAACATTCTACTAGTAGAGTTCCTGGTTAATACTCTGTTATAACATTCTACTAGTAGAGTTCCTGGTTAATACTCTGTTATAACATTCTACTA
>NC_092153.1:2683746-2686246 GCF_045791955.1 Oncorhynchus clarkii lewisi
TCAGAAGGACTGAAACATTGACAGCTGAATTCAGAAGGACTGAAACATGGTCATCTGAATTCAGAAGGACTGAAACATGGACAGCTGAATTCAGAAGGACTGAAACATGGACAGCTGAATTCAGAATGACTGAAACATGGACAGCTGAATTCAGAAGGACTGAAACATGGACATCTAAATTCAGAAGGACTGAAACATGGACAACTGAATTCAGGAGGACTGAAACATAGTCATCTGAATTCAGAAGGACTGAAACATGGACAGCAGAATTCAGGACTGAAACATGGACATCTGAATTCAGAAGCACTGAAACATGGACAGCTGAATTCAGGACTGAAACATGGACAGCTGAATTCAGAAGGACTGAAACATGGACAGCTGAATTCAGAAGGACTGAAACATGGACAGCAGAATTCAGGACTGAAACATGGACATCTGAATTCAGAAGCACTGAAACATGGACAGCTGAATTCAGGACTGAAACATGGACAGCTGAATTCAGAAGGACTGAAACATGGACAGCTGAATTCAGAAGGACTGAAACATGGACATCTAAATTCAGAAGGACTGAAACATTGACAGCTGAATTCAGGAGGACTGAAACATCGTCATCTGAATTCAGAAGGACTGAAACATGGACAGCTGAATTCAGAAGGACTGAAACATGGACATCTGAATTCAGAAGGACTGAAACATGGACAGCTGAATTCAGAAGGACTGAAACATGGACAGCTGAATTCAGAAGGACTGAAACATGGACATCTGAATTCAGAAAGACTGAAACATGGACAGCTGAATTCTGTTGAAATTCTTTGACTCTTTTTGTGATTCTTTGGGAATGACAGAATGCTGGGCACTTTCTGTCTGGCTCCCTGCAAGCTTTTAATCCAAGTGGCCACCAGCTCATTGTTAATGTGATTCTTTGGGAATGACAGGAATGAGCAGCTTCTGTCTGGCTCCTTGCAAGCTTTTAATCCAAGTGGCCACCAGCTCATTGTTAATGTGTGTTCATGGTCTTTTCTTTGCCAGGACAAGCTTAAACATCTGTTTGTGTGTGTGTGTGTGTTGCTTACGTGAAGTGTGAACGCAGCCATTGGCTTCTGGGAGGATTATTATAATGGTCTATCATGACAATCGGAGGACAGGTCCTGAGTGTCAGGGACCCGGAAAGAGCAGACAGAGTTGGTTCCCGACCTGAACTTTGGTTTGGTTCTGACCGACGACCCGCGGAGAGAGAGACAAAACACTTGTCTAAACTTTTTTAATATTGATGTTTAAAATTGCAAAAGCTAAACCGTATGTTAAACAGGTTGGTCATTTAGGGGTATGGGGGGGGGGGGGTCGGTGGGGTCAGGGGGGGGGGTCGGTGGGGTTCTAAAATGTGTCAGCATATCTCACCTGTCCTGATCCTGTTCTTTATAGTCACCTGTGAAACCATGTGCTTCTATATCATTATTCACACGGAACATTCCAGACTGGGGAAGTCTAACAGACACACACACACGCACACACACACACACACACACACTGTACACACGCGACCACGCTGTGTACACACACGAGATGTAAAGCGCCTCATCAAACTGTGCCATCAGCTTCCTGTTCCTGTATAGTGAGTCTACTTGTCTGAGCCTCCCCGTTCCTTCAGCGATCACAATCCTTTACCAAGGGATATTGTTTTTTCCTTCAACTGTGAAAAGATATATCTATAGAAATCATACAGATTAATATATGTACTCTCAATTTATGTATAGTGTCCATATTCCCCCATAAAAAAATATTTATACATTTTGTAAAAAAAAATACAAAAATAAAAAAAAATGAAGAAGAAACAAATCTGAAAGAAAAACGGTTTCCTGAAGTTGACAAGTTGGAGATATTTATTCAAAACGACACTAAAGGACACCGGGCCACTGCGACTGTTTCAAAGAAAACCCAACAGTCCCTTTCACCTGCCCACTATTACACAATATCATTAAATGTTCAACAATGTATCCAATTTAATGTGTTTTAACATCAACAAACAACAACAAAAACAAGATGGACTTATTTTTTTTGTTTGTTTTTGTTTTTTTAAATCTGCAATTTTCTGTGCATTTGAGCCAAATTGTTACATGTACAAGAGCTATAATGTGTATTTTATTAAATTAATATATCGTTGTGTTGCAATATACATGGGCTTTATATTGTATTTTGACGACCTCGCCTCAGTAGCTTGTCGAACTCTATGAGTTTAAATCAGTTTGGGGGATGTATCCCGAATAGCACACTGTTTCCTGTGGAGTGCACTAGTTATGACCAGGGCCCATAGGGACACTCATAGGGCTCTGGTCAAAACTAGTGCACTACGTAGTTTATAGGGTTCCGTTTAGGACTCAATCCTTGGGTATTCTTTTGTTTTGTTTTTTTTCCGTCTGTGTGTTCTCCTCCTCTCTACTTTTGCGTCCTTGCAGGATGGGTTTCACTTTTCTTTCAGGCGTGTTCTCCTCTCTTTTCCAAC
>NC_092153.1:2691246-2694833 GCF_045791955.1 Oncorhynchus clarkii lewisi
ACACCTCGTCAGTCCCCACACCTGGTCAGTCCCCTCACCTGGTCAGTCCCAACACCTGGTCAGTCCCCACACCTCGTCAGTCCCCACACCTGGTCAGTCCCCACACCTGGTCAGTCCCCTGGTCAGTCCCCACACCTGGTCAGACCCTCACCTGGTCAGTCCCAACACCTGGTCAGGCCCCACACCTGTCAGTCCCCACACCTGGTCAGTCCCCACACCTGGTCAGTCCCCACACCTGGTCAGTCCCCACACCTGGTCAGTCTCCACACCTGGTCAGTCCCCATTCCTGGTCAGTCCCCACACCTGGTCAGTCCCCACACCTGGTCAGTCTTTGGGTTGAGATGGAACTGTCTGTTCTCAGCATGAACGGACCGTCGTCCAATCTGCAGCAACTGCATGGTGCCGTCGTGTCAGCTTGGACCAGCATCGCCGCGGAATGTTTCCAACACCTTGTAGAATACCCCTAAGAATTCAGGCTGTTCTGGAGGCAAAAGGTGGGGTCCAACCCGGTACTAGATGGGGTGTACCTAATAAACTATTATACGTGGGAATACTTTGCAACAGATTTCCCAAAGAAAGATCACTTACAGCTGGGGGTTTTACAGTCATTTATGTCCAACAATAACGAGTATATACACACACACACACTTCAACATCCTTCTTGAAATCTATAGAGTTTATCAAAAACCTCCTCTAATGCTTGTGCAATGAGATCTGTCTGGAAAACATGAGACTGAATAAAAAGGTTATTACTAATAGCTGTCTTTTGTATAAGAGAGAGAGAGAGAGAGAAAGAGAGGTAGAGAAACAGAGAGAGAGAGAGAGAGAGAGAGATGGGGAGTGAGAGACAGAAACGGAGAGAGAGAGAGACAGATTCATAGAGCTGTTTTAGTTGGCTGTTTGCTCCTCTAAGATTATAATATCTAGTTTTTATTCAGGGTTAATTACATTTCGTTTATGTTAAATTTTTGTAAATGGTAGGATTTGTTTATCAACAGCTTAGCTGAGAAGTCTTCCTCCTCCGCGTAGATGAGACGTCTGTTTCCTCCAGCTGAATCTTTGTTGTCTAAGACTTGATCTTTTCATGTATTATCTTGATACCAGTGTGCTCTGGGAAGAGAAAATAAGGTATTCAGACACACACACACACACACACACACACACACACAACAACACACACCACAACACAGTTGAAAGTTGTAGCTCAGGGCTGGTGATAGTCTCTCCATCTCATTAGTTCACAGTCCCACCACACAAAAGATGTACAGCTCTCTGTGTTGCTGAGAGGCTAATGAGAGAATAGGCTTGAAACCATGTGAGAGCTAACCGCTAACGCTAACTTATCTCAGCTCCGACACGGACACACTCTCACACACACACCGAACACACACCACACACATCACACACATGCTCACACACACCACACACACACACACACACACACACGTTCTCACACGCTCACACACACACGCTCACACCACACACACACACACACAGACCACACACACACACCACACACACTCTCACACACGTTCTCACACGCTCACACACACACACACACACACACACACACACACACACACACACCACACACACGCTCAAACACACACACCACACACACTCTCACACACACTCTCACACACACACACCACACACACGCTCACACACACGCTCACACACACACCACACGCTCACACACACACACACACACACACACACACACACACACGCGCACACACACACACACCACACACACGCACACACACACACACCACACACACGCTCACACACACGCTCACACACACACCACACACACACCACACACACACACACACCACACACACACACACACGCTCACACACCACACACACGCTCACACACACCACACACACGCTCACACACACACCACACACACGCTCACACACACCACACACACACCACACACACGCTCACACACACACCACACACACGCTCACACACACCACACACACACACACACACGCTCACACACACACACACACACACAAGCTCACACACACACTGACTCCACCCCCCAGCTACAGCTTATTTGCATGCCCTTGTCATTCTCGTGTTTTGCAAAACAAACTCTGTGGTTTTGGCCTTTCTTTGACTTTAGGAATAATCAGTCCTGAGACCCCAGGAATAATCAGTCCTGAGACCCCAGGAATAATCAGTCCTGAGACCCAAGGAATAATCAGTCCTGAGACCCCAGGAATCATCAGTCCTGAGACCCCAGGAATAATCAGTCCTGAGACCCCAGGAATAATCAGTCCTGAGACCCCAGGAATAATCAGTCCTGAGACCCCGGGAATAATCAGTCCTGAGACCCCAGGAATAATCAGTCCTGAGACCCCAGGAATAATCAGTCCTGAGACCCCAGGAATCATCAGTCCTGAGACCCCAGGAATAATCAGCTTCTCTTTTATCAGACTTTAATTCATCTACATGTCCAGCCCTCATTTTTTATCCTCAATGAAGTGTTTTACCACGTTATTTTCAGGACAACCAAAGGGGCTACGAGGAGAATATAAAATAACTTGACATAAACAGTTGGATTCATGAGTTTTTATTGACAAATGTCAACAACAACAAATGATACGGTTCACCAAAAACAAAAACCTAGTAGAATGAATGTACCAGGTTCAGAACATCTACTCATTCAATAGGTTTGTCTTTGTTTTTAACATGTTCTACAGTGTAGAACAAAACTATGAAATAACACGTACGGAATCATGTAGTAACCAAAAAAAGTGTTTAACAAAATCAAAATAGATTTTAGATTTTAGATTCTTCAAATAGCCACCTTTTGCCTTGATGACAGCTTTGCACGCTCTCGGCATTCTCTCAACCAGCTTAATGAGGTAGTCACCTGGAATGCATTTCAATTATTAACAGGTGTGCCTTCTTAAAAGTTAATTTGTGGAGTTTCTTTCCTTCTTAATGCGCCTGAGCTAATCAGTTGTGTTGTGACAAGGTAGGGGTGGGATACAGATGAGCCCTATTTGGTAAAAGACCAAGTCCATATTATGGCAAGAACAGCTCAAATAAGCAAAGAGAAACAACAGTCCATCATTACTTTAATCAGTCAATTCGGAATATTTCAAGTGCAGTCGCAAAAACCATCAAGCGCTATGATGAAACTGTCTCTCATGAGGACCACCACAGGAAAGGAAGACCCAGAATTACCTCTGCTGCAGAGGATAAGTTCATTAGAGTTACCAGCCTCAGAAATTTCAGCCCAAATAAATGCTTCACAGAGTTCAAGTAACAGACACATCTGAACATCAACTGTTCAGAGGAGACTGGCGTGAATCAGACCATCATGGTGGAATTTCTGCAAAGAAACCACTACTAAAGGACACCAATAATAAGAAGAGACTTGCTTGGGCCAAGAAACACAAGCAATGGACATTAGACTGGTGGAAATCTGTCCTTTGGTCTGATGAGTCCAAATTGGAGATTTTTGGTTCCAACCGACATATCTTTGTGAAATGCAGTGTGGGTGAATAGATGATCTCAGCATGTTTGGTTCCCACTGTGAAGCATGGAGGAGGAGGTGTTATGGT
>NC_092153.1:2694933-2814933 GCF_045791955.1 Oncorhynchus clarkii lewisi
AATCAATAACACAATAGAAAAATCTATATACAGCATGTGTAAATGAGGTAGGATAAGATTGGTAAGGCAATAAATAGGCCATGGTGGCAAAGTAATTACAATATAGCAATTTAACACTGGAATGGTAGGATGTGCAGAGGATGAATGTGCAAGTTGACACACTGGGTGCAAAGGATTTGGAGTTGTACCTGGTAGGTTCATAGATAATTTGTGTGAGATTGAGGGCATCAAGCTTAGATTGTAGGATGGCCGGGGTGTTAAGCATGTCCCAGTTTAGGTCACCTAGCAGCACAAGCTCAGAAGATAGATGGGGGGCAATCAATTCACATATGGTGTCGAGGGCACAGCTGGGGGCAGAGGGTGGTCTATAGCAAGCGGTAATGGTGAGAGACTTGTTTCTGGAAAGGTGAAGTATTAGAAGTAGAAGCTCAAATTGTTTTGGTACAGACCTGGATAGTAAGATAGAACTCTGCAGGCTAACACCGCCCTTTGGCAGTTCTATCTTAGCGGAAAATGTTATAGTTAGGGGTGGAAATTTCAGGGGTTTTGGTGGTTTTCCTAAACCAGGACTCAGACAAGGCTAAGACATCCGGGTTGGCAGAATGTGCCAAGCAGTGAATAAAGCAAACTTAGGGAGGAGGCTTCTAATGTTAACATGCATGAAACCAAGGCTTTACGGTTACAGAAGTCAACAAATGAGAGCACCTGGGGAATAGGAGTGGAGCTAGGCACTGCAGGGCCTGGATTCACCTCTACATCACCAGAGGAACAGAGGAGGAGTAGGATAAGGGTACGGCTAAAGGCTATAAGAACTGGCCGTCTAGCACGTTCAGAACAGAGAGTAAAGGGAGCAGGTTTCTGGGCACGATAGCATAGATTCAAGGCATAATGTACAGACAAAGGTATGGTAGGAAGAGAGTACATTGGAGGTAAACCTAGGCATTGAGTAATGATGAGAGAGATATAGTCTCTAGAGACGTTTAAACCAGGTGATGTCATCGCATATGTGGGAGGTGGAACGACATGGTTGGTTAAGGTATATTGAGCAGGGCTAGAGGCTCTACAGTGAAATAAGACAGTAATCACTAACTAGGACAGAAATGGACAAGGCATATTGATATTAGGGAGAGGCATGCGTAGCCAAGTGATCGTATGGGTCCAGTGAGTGGTTGGGCTGGCTGGGGACATGGCGATTCAGACAGTTAGCAGGCCGGGGCTAGCAAGCTAGCATAAGGGCCTTAGAGGGACGTCACGATGGGGGAAAGTTTGTTTTTGCCTCCCAGTGCAATGACGTTGATAGACCAGTCGTGGAATTCGTAGGGTTCCAAGTAGCAGAGGGGTCCAAGTGGCAAAATGGGTATAGTGGTCCAAGAAATTGTCCGATGGATCAGCTAACAGCCCAATATGCTCTAGATAGCTAGCAGGCCGCGGTTAGCAGAAGGGCCTTCAGGGGACGTCGCGCCTGAGTGGCCTGTTGGGATCCTCGGGCAGATTACGTCGGCATTCCAGTCGTGAAGGATCGGCGGGGCCCCGTACCGGCAGTAGAAGGGGTCCGGATATTGTAGCCGAGGAGTGGGCTTCAGGAGTAGCCCAGGAGCCCTAGCCGGGAGATGGGTCTAGCATGGGCTAGCTCCAGACTAGTTGGTGCTAGCTCCGGGACGGAAATGTTAGCCAGGAGTAGTCAACCGGGGTTGCGGTTAGCTAACTGCGATGACCCAGATGAAAAAGGTTCAGAGTTTGCTGGTAGGAATCCGGGGCTTTGGAGAGAAAAATAGGTCCGGTATGCTTCTGGTTTGAAACTCGTTGTAAGAACTGGCGAGAGCTTTCAGAGCTAAAGGTTAGCTGATAACCTCTAGCAAGTGTTAGCTAAAGGTTAGCTGATGACCTCTAGCAGTGGTTAGCTGACTGACAGCTGATAGCTAGTTAGCTAGTTAGCTTCAGTTGGCAGTGTTCTGAAGTTCTATGAAATTAGTCTGTGTAGTTGCTAGGGTTGCTGTCAATCCCACTTGAATTTCAGTCAATTCAGGAAATAACTCATTCTAATTTCAATTCTCTGCAATGCTTCTCGATCAGGAAAAGTTGGTGTCACACTTTACTGTAGGTGTCCTTGGTCATGTATTTATCTTCTTTAGTCGACACTATGATAATTCCAGATAGCCCATTGAATAAAACACATGCTGACAATACTGATGTCAAACCATCCAGATCTCATTAGCATGAAATAACATCTACCTTCTCATTGAAACAGTTCTATAGCAACATTGAACACACAGTATGAAGTTAAAACAAACAACAGTCTGGAGTTCTTCAGGGATGTGTGAGTCAGATAGAACTTAACCTAGCAATAGACTGGGTCATAACTTACGGAGGTCTAACTTATGAAGAAAGAATCTGCTCTTACCATGATAAACAGATTTACCAATCTTCTCCTCCTCTTCTTCATCTTTAATGTTGACATTCAGCTCCAGTGTTTGACTGCAGTCTTCCAGCTTCACTGATGCCATCTCTGGATCCTGCAGTGCAAACTGGGCTCCACTGTCACAATCAGGACCCAGTGACTGAAGGTTTGGACTCGGTGTGGAAGGAGAGAGGCAGGTTGGGTTTGTCCTCACTGTTGGATGTTACAAACCTCAGACTTAATCTGAGTCAGCCAGTAGTAATAAAGAGAAACGGACACAAAAGTTATTGTCTTGACAGTTCTGGCACTTTCTTAATTCTCTAAAAATAAATTATATTTGTTCAATTATCTAATTTCAATAGATCAGGTAGCTAAGCATTGACAACTCAACATTCATTCCCATTAGACAAAAATTACACACTTTAAATGACACAATGTAAGTGAACTTAACCTATAGTAGATTTCCTACATTTACATAAATGCATAAATTACAACAACAAAAACAGTTAGTACAAGGTTGCAGTTAGTTTTGATTTTATTGGGATATATTATACTTCTCATTTGGACTAATCTTCCAAGAGTCCTTTAAAACATTTTTAAAAAACATTTTATAATGTGATCACATTTTCACATATAACACACTGAGAGACAAAGAGACATAAACACACTGACATATTGACCAGATAAATAATCTTAACAGTCTGAAAAGTTGGATTGATTCTTCCATAGTCACAACCTTCCAATGTATTATAAATAAATGATTCTAAAGTTATGTTTGAATTTATATATTAAAACGTTTCTGGTTCGCTCAGATAAATTATTCAATTTCGTTATCACTCTGAATCTAAATGTTATTTTGCCTCATCTTCGTTTCTGTCTGGATAACACAGATTGTGGACAATCTATTCCTGGTATTGACTGAATGTCTGTCTCTAACCAACTGAGTATTGTTGTGGATAGAGTTTGTCCGTTTTAAATGGTGTGCATTGTGAAATAAAATGAGCATGGTGCATGACTACAACAGAAGAAACATATCTCCACCTTTAAAACAATCCTTGTTGCTTTGTTCTGTCCAATCTGCAGCCTCCTAACTTGACTTGCTGATGCACGTGCCCATATTTAGCTATCCTTCTGATAATGTGTGCAATTTAGGCAGCACTATGGACTATGCTCCTGAATAACCATGTCTTCACTGTATTATTTCACCTCACAAAAATCTATTGTATTTCTCATTTGCCACAACATAGTAACAATTACAGACAAAGATAGAAACACCTGAATGTCTGAATATTGTTACACACGCCAAAAAATAATAAAGTGAACCCGCGCTGCCTGCACTGAATTCAGTTGACGTAGACAGAAGGGGAGCCGCCATTTTACCATCCCGTGAATTTTACACAAAAACAATAACGAACAATAACGAACTCAAAAATCGCAAATATATAGATTTTAAAAATGAAATTAGCTTTAGTAAATGATGTTCATTCCCTCTGCCAAACCCGAAGTCTCTAGCTATGTGACATAAAATAGTTATGCTCACTCGGCTTGACACAAATATTACACATAAAACCTTTACCAAACGTGATAATACAATAAAGGATGTGTTACCCAGCACGTTATGACATGTTCTTTCGATATTACAAAGTGTAAACGTGCTATTACATACCTGTAGTAATACATGTGAAACGGACACAAAATATATCGTCTTCAACACACAGTTCTGGCGCCTTCCCGGAACTTCCTGTTCCACCACTGCAACAGAGGCAGTGTTGCCAACTCCTCAGTAAGGAAAGTAGCTATTGGCTGTCTTTTTTTTCTCTTTTTTTATGAACAACAAATCAATACAGGAAGTACATGAGGGAACACAAGTATATATGAATAATATACAACGGATAATTGTGCTAGAGGGTACAATATCACATTACACAAGGACCTTAAGGGACATACATACACTTATAATTCTAACAGCTTTTTTGTTAGTAGAATATTGAATTGTCTTAAAATACAGTTAAATTTATTTTTTTTAAGGTAAGAAAATGTATTTTTTTGTTTGTAAATGTACATTTGTGAATATGAAATTTGGCTAAAAGAATAAAGAAATGAACTGCATAAAAATATTTCAGCTTATTTCTATCATAGGTAAAGACTCCAAGCAGTACTTCTCTCCACAATAGTGTAAGTTCTTCATAAATGTGTTCAATTATAAATCTACTGAGGTCTTGCCCCAATTTTCTTACATGAATACAATGCCAAAAAAGATGCAACACTGTTTCTGGGTGGTCATTACAAAAGGTACAATTTGAGTTGATGTTTTCCTTAAACTTCTTCATATAGTGGTTGGCAGGATAATATTTATGAATAATTTGAAAAATTATTAGGAAACTTCCTTAATTTTGTTAACAAGTAGGTATGTGTGTGGCAACAGCCAAACTTTTTCCCAACATATATTATCAATAAATCCATTCCAATAAGGCATAACATAAGGATATACAACATCCTGCTGAAACAAGGATCGTATCGCTCTGTTGTTGAATGGACCAAAAGTTAAACAAATATTTCCTTCCTACTGATGAGTCAATTAACAGGGTCAACGGAAGGTAAGCACTGAGGGTCAGGTCTTGACACGTTCCTGAATAAAAAAGCAACACCTGAGGGAATGGCATCTAAAACAATTGCAAAATCTTTAGGTGTTACAGGGACCTTGTAAAGTGTTAAGAATTCCTTATAACTGAGTAAAAGACCCTTTGAATTTACCAGTTGGCTCACCAATAGGATATTATTTAGGGAACAATATTCTAAAAACAAAGAAGTATTTCTTCTTTAAAAAAAAATCTGTTTATTAAGTTTTACACACACAAGACAAAGCAATATAAATAATATACTCAACTAGAAAAAAAATATAAATAAAAATACAAATACAAAAATAGCTTTAAAGATACCATACTTTAGACAAGTTAAACACACCGGGCAGAAGGCTACAGAGGTTAAAGGGCAATCTATAGTACAGGGACAGAGCAAACATCTCACCATTGTTCCTGTAAACAGTCAAGGGATAAGGGTGGAGAAATGCAACCACTCACAGAGAGTCATGGCCACAGACCGACCATCCACTGGATCAAAAATAAAGTTTACAATGCTTTAAAATAAAAAAAATAAAAAACTAGAATGATTATTCATGTAGGCGTGAACAAAATGTAAAAATAACTGGGAAAAACAAGCTCACACTTCAGTCTCTGCCCGGGCAAGATGAACAAGGCATCTGCGGATCACAATCAATTAGCACATGGAACTTAATGCCCCCCCCCCCCCCCAGCAAAAACACAGAGAGAAGCTCCTCCAACCCTTAAGTCACCGACTTATTTTAGTATTAATTGGAATGCCATCAGAGGATGGACTGTTTAAAGTAAGACCGGAATGGAGACCAAGCCTCATCAAACAGTTTGGGGTTCCCACGTGAATTGAATTGAATTTTTTCTAGTTTCAGAGAGCACAACACATCCCTTACCCAATATTTATAAGATGGGGGAGCTGCCATCTTCCAGTTCTGTAGTATTAGCCGTCTAGCTAAAAGAGTTGTATAAGCAACAGTGTCCAACTGGATTCTTGACAGGGGGGTACCCATGGGCAGTACTCCAAAAAGGGCTGTAAGGGGAGACGGATCTATAACAGTGTCATATATATCAGAGAAACATTTAAATATTAATTCCCAGAAACCTGACAGTTTATGACAGCCCCAAAACATATGCAACAGTGTGGCTGGTTCCACCTTACATCTGACACAGGTAGGATCAAAATCAGAGAATATTCTTCCAAGTTTGGCCCCCGACCAGTGGATACGGTGAACCACCTTGAATTGAATGAGGCTGTGTCTAGTGCTAAAATAGGACGAGTGCACCCTGTGCAGCACAGATTCCCAGGCGTCTTCCCCAAGTTCCTCCCCCAAATCCTTTTCCAATCGAGTCTTTAAAGGCACCAAAGAAGGGTTCTGTAAGTCATGAATGATTGCATATACATCTGAAATTGCGCCCCTAGGAAGCTTGTTCAGCTCCAAGATGCTCTCTATAGCTGTATTCGCAGGCCTATTGGGAAATCCAGGTGTGTTAGCCCTGACAAAGTTTCTAGTCTGGAGATAGCGGAAAAAGTGGGATTGGGGGAGATTGAACTTTTCCTGCAGCTGAGAAAAAGAGGCAAATGTATCATCAAAGAATAATTGGGCTAGCGAGGAGAGGCCTAGTGAGTGCCAAATGCCAAAAGCCCCATCATTCAAAGATGGAGGTAATAAAATGTTCTGATTGATTGGGCCTGATAGAGAAAAGCCTCGGAGGCTAAAGGCTAAACGGAACTGATTCCAAATTTTAAGAGACTGCTTTACAATTGGGTTGGCACACCTTTTGCCTAGGGACACTGGGAGAGACGAGCACAGCACAGAGGAAAGTGCTGCAGGTTTACATGATTCAGACTCCATCTGGACCCAGAGTGGTCTAGGGCCAGTAGGATCAGTCTGCCGCCAGAACAGAACGGCTCTGAAATTCGCAGCCCAGTAGTATGTCTGAAAATTTGGTAGAGCTAAACCCCCCAATGACCTAGGCTTCTGTAAATGTTTTCTACCAATCCGTGGTACCTTGCCATCCCAAATAAAATGCATGAATGTTTGATCCAGTGAAATAAAAAAAAGATTTTGGAATAAAAATGGGTAAACATTGAAATAAATATAAAAATTTGGGCAACACATTCATTTTAATGACATTAATCCTTCCGATAAGAGAAAGGGGTAGCGAATTCCAAAAAGTAAAAGATTGTTTCAAACTCTCTGCTAGAGCAACAAAGTTTTCCTGAAACAAATTTGAATATTTCCTTGTCACTTTTACTCCCAAGTAAATTAATTGATCCCGGACAATCCTAAACTGAGAACTTGTAAAAGAGCACTTTAAAGCAGCCTTGTTTACCGGAAAAAGCTCACTCTTGCCTAGATTCAGCTTGTACCCTGAGATTGATCCAAACTTTTTAAGAACAGATAGGGCATGTGGCAATGAGGTATCGGGGTTGGAGATAAACAAAAGGAGGTCGTCAGCATATAGCGAGACTTTCTGCTCCCAGCTCGCCCTGATTATGCCTTGAATGGCATCATTAGAGCGTAGTGCAATGGCGAGAGGTTCGATTGCCAAAGCAAACAACAAGGGGGAGAGTGGGCAACCCTGTCTGGATCCGCGGTGCAAGGGAAAATAGTCAGAGGACAAGTTATTAGTCCGTACCGAAGCCATGGGGGAAAAATAAAGAATCTTTATCCACGCAATGAATTTGGGGCCAAAGCCAAATCTATAAAGGGCAGCTGTTAATCCCACTCAACGCGGTCAAACGCTTTTTCGGCATCAAGTGAGACCACCATCTCCGGGTCCTCCAACGCTGGGGAGTACAGTATATTCATAAGGCGCCTAATATTGAAAAATAAATGCCTATTTCTCACAAAGCCAGTCTGGTCAGAGTGTATTACTTGGTGCAGCAATATTAGAGTGTATTACTTGGTGCCTTCCATACGGATGGCTAAAAGCTTAGCTAGGATTTTGTAATCACAGTTTAAAAGCGAGATTGGGCGATAGGATCCACATTCCAGGGGGTCTTTGTTTTTCTTTAGTAGTAATGAAATTGAAGCCTGATAAAGACTAGGCGGTAGCTTTGAAGTATTAAGGCACTCTGCAAATAGTCGGGACAAGAATGGGCAAAGCAGACCAGAAAACATCCTGTAAAATTCGGTTGGAAAACCGTCCGGACCCAATGATTTACCACTTTTCAGTAAATTCTTCTTCTAGATAGTCATGGGAGTCTGTATCAATTGAAGGCATATTCAAGCCATTAAAGAAAGAGTCAATCAGCAAAGGGTCTTGAGGGGATTCAGAGGTGTATAGCGCAGAGTAAAATTGTTTAAATTGATCATTGATCTCTTTATGGATAACTGTGGTGGCACCAGACGGGGTCCTTATTTGTGGGATTAAACGTGAGGCCTCAGATTTACGGATCTGATGTGCAAGGAGTTTACTGGCCTTGTCGCCTTGTTCATAGACTTTGTATCGAGCTCGCAAGAGTAACTGTTCAGCTTGCCTGGTAGAAAGCTCATCAAATTCAGATTGGAGTAGTTGGCGCTCTTTATGCAGATCAGAGGAATCAAAAAAGTATTTCTATACAATATATCCTGATTATTCCATATATAATATCTGTGTGGAGAAAAATTGTGCTTAGAAATTAAGGACCATGACAACAAAACCTGCCGATGAAAAGCATAAAGTTTCACTGGAACTTTGTCAATATTATAATTGCAAACCAACATGAAAAGTATAGAAGACATGATGAGGAATAAAATTCCACATAGAAGTTGGTCTTCTTGGGAATTGTTTTATCCAATTGATCTTAAAAGTATTATTTAAGGTAGTAAAATCCAGAAAATTCAGCCCACCATTCTCAGAAGTGTTCATCACAACAGTTTTCCTAATGTAATGGGTACGGTTTCTCCACAGAAAGTTGAAAAGCATCTGGTCTATCTCCTTGCTTATTTTACTGTTAAGATAGAAAGATAGAGTGCCATGTGTCTAGAGATACCTTCAGCCTTGGTTATTAGGACTCTTCCTTTTAAAGATAAGTCCCTCTGTAGCCATTGATTTAGCTTCTTCTGGGGTTTTTTAATAAGAGGGTTAAAATTGAGTAAGCCTCTAGACTTCTGATCCTTTGTAATGGTTATGCCTAAATATGTAAGTTCTTCTTTTACTGGAATACCATAATATGAAGGTGTCACACAATCTTTGACAGCCATGATTTTACATTTATTAATGTTAAGATATAGATCAGACGCTTTGGAAAGGATTGTAATCACATTGATCGATATGGGAATTTGGTTAGAGTCTTTAAGAAAAAGTGCCTATTGGCGGTCCTAAAAGTCGCTAAATGACGCCATCGCCTAATTTGCATAATTGAGATGGACGCTGTAGGAGAGAGGAATAACTTTGTGGGAAAGACAAAAAGTGAGTAAAAAACACCCTAAATATGTTTAGAACAACAAATTAACTTTTTTTCTGTCGATTATTGTTTTATTTTATGTCACAATTCCAACCCTCCTCCTTTATCCGGGCTTGGGACCGGAAAAAGTGACCCAAAAGCGACACTGGCGGAGTTACTTCGTTTTTTTATTTTATTTGTAATTTTATTTTTCTTAATTTGGTTTGGTTTTTAACCTTATGGTCCACTTAGGAGCCAACAACAAGTCACAGTAAAACATGAACATTTTTAACCATAACATTTTTTACATTTTTGTGTATACAATCGAAATGGACCAAAAAGAGACAAAAAAAACCTGTCAATGGCAATGTGAGAAAAATATGGTACCTCGTCTGGCCCAAATTCAGGTTAATAGTTTTTTAAAATGTAAACCAGGGCGGGATCAGCCAGCGGCGGCTTCCCGCGTGCGCGATTCATTTGCAGTCTGGACGCGGAGGGGTGAACATCTCCTGCTCTGACTGCACACCATCCCACTACTTTGGCCCTAAACGATCCTACACCAGGCCGTCTGCCTTGGAGGATGGAACCACTTCCCTCAACTTCTTCTGCACTAAAATCTCTCACACCCAAATATGCTGCTGCAACTACCACATCTATTTTATGCTACAGGGATAGATGTGCAGGAGTCAGGGTTTTGGGTCACAGGGTCTGGGTGCCTCACCGGATGGTCTGGTGGGCATCACAGCAATGTCTTTATGGTGCAAGGGACCTTACTATTGAATAGGACGGATTTCAACTTCACTGAAAGATGTGAATGTTCTATCATAAAGTGAGAACATGTAGTTTCCCTGGCTGATATGGTTGCTACTTAGAAATACTAGAACAGTACATTCATAGATTACATTCACTGCTATAAAATCGACCTCCAATTTAAATCGCATAGTTGGACCTTTGACCTTTGACAAATAAATATGTGTAAGAAAAGGCTTTCCACGGTCTGTTTTGTCAACGAACTCAACGTATTCCCAACACTGGTGGTATTAGATGATCCTAATAAGTGATGTAGCCTAGTAAACGATGCCCTCCTCTGGTATGTTCTATTGAACTGTCTGGGACTCGTTGTTTCCCTGCTTACTACTCAAAGATATTTCACCGATTAGGTCAAAGACGAAACTAACTTCAATGCACTGGTCTCAAATATATTAGCATAACTAGGCTACACAGAACCAAGGCTGACCCATTGTAGAATGAGAGGCTTTATTATATTAAAACGTATCCCAGTCCAACGTGCCTAGCTCCGCCCACTGGGGCGTGGTTTACGGAGCGCTCTCTGAAATAAATGCTCGTGTCCCCTTATTCCGAATTTGGAAGGCCAAGAGTTTAAAATCGCTTTGATTTTAACACTTTTTATGGGCATTTTTACAAGCGTTCATTACACCTGTTCAGAGTGCATTTACAGGTGATTAGAACGTTTGAATATTGTACTTTGACGCATGAAATGGTGCCACGTTTTTAACGCCTGTGTAGTAAAGGTTACTTTTCATGCGTCTGAAAGTACCACATTGTAGCCCCTCCCATCTCAATTTCCGTGAGTTTGACTTCCGGCCTGTTGCGATCAAAACAAATCAAATAAATGTATATTGCCCTTCTTACATCAGCTGATATATCAAAGTGCTGTACAGAAACACAGCCTACAACCCCAAACAGCAAGCAATGCAGGTGTAGAAGCACGGTGGCTAGGAACAACTCCCTAGAAAGGCCAAAACCTAGAGAGGAACCAGGCTATGAGGGGCGGCCAGTCCTCTTCTGGCTGTGTCGGGTGGAGATTATAACAGAACATGGCCAAGATGTTCAAATGTTCATAAATGACCAGCATGGTCAAATAATAGTAATCACAGTGAACGGGTCAGGGTTAAATAGCCGCAGGCAGAACAGTTGAAACTGGAGCAGCAGCACGGCCAGGTGTACTGGGGACAACAAGGAGTCATCATGCCAGGTAGTCCTGAGGCATGGTCCTAGGGCTCAGGTCCTCTGTGTGTGAGTGAGTGAGTGAGTGAGTGAGTAGGGAATTGGAGAGAACCTAGGTCGAGGCACAGACACAGTCTCAATGGGGATAGCTGAGCTGACTACACTGACTGCTAGTGGCAGACTCCACTAAGCTGGCAGCCTGCTGCCTGTCCTGCACCCTATTTCATTGTGAAGCTAGGGAGTTAGAGCCCTGTCTATTTTCATAGATAAGATGAGAGCACCCCTCCAGCTAGGATTGGTCCTGTTTGTGGGTGAATCCCAGAAAGAGGGCCAATTATCAATAAATTCTATCTTTTGGGAGGGGTAGAAAACAGTTTCAACCAGCAATTGAGTTGTGAGACTCTGCTGTAGAGCTCATCACTCCCTCTAACTGGGAGGGGGCCAGAGACAATTAATTACTCGATACCTACACATCTTTCTAGCTGATTTACACGCTGAAGCTATGTTGCACTTGGTGACCTCTGACTGTTTCATCCTAACATCGTTGGTGCCGACGTGGATAACAATATCCCTACACTCGCCAGTTTTAGCCAGCACCATCTTCAGATTAGCCTTAACATCGGTAGCCCTGCCCCTTGGGAGACCGTGTATTATCGCTGGATGATTTGTTTTAAGTATAATACTGCGGGTAATGGAGTCGCCAATGACTAGAGTTTTCAATTTGTCAGAGCTAATAGTGGGAAGCTTCGGCGTCTCAGACCCCGTAAAGGGAGGAGTAGAGACCAGAGAATGCTCGGCCTCAGACTCCGACTCGCTGCTTAATGGGGAAAACCGGTTGAAAGTTTGTCGGCTGAATGAGCGACACCGGTAGAGCATTCCTACAGCATCTCCCTCCAGAAGCCACGAGAAAGTTGTCCGGCTGCGGGGACCGTGCGAGGCGATTTATACTACTATCTGTACATACTAGTGGCACAGACGCTGTTTCATCCTTTCCTACACTGACATGAATCGCTTACTTGGGGAGGGAGGAGATGTTTCTAAATATGGATCAAATTGTTAAAATGTTTCAATTAAACGTTAGATTTACAGAATGTAAACAGCAAGGCGTTGTTGAGAAATGGAGGAATACATTTAAACGACTTTTCCCACATAGCATTACAACTACAAAGCTGACGCTGGCTAGCTAGTTTATTTTCATTGAAATAGCATGACTAGTTAGCTATCTAGAAATAGTCTTCTGTCTAACCTGTATCTAATGGTTGTTACGTTGTGGAACAGAACAATAGTTTGTTGTACTTGTCATTTGGTTGAGACTAATATTAGTTTAGAAAATAATTGTTTACTTTGTATTTGTGTAATTGGTTGGCGTTGCTAGTTAGCAAGCGGATATTTATTTGATCAAGTTGGCTAACTTAGCTAATGTTTTAGGAGAACAGGCTAGCTCCCTGCAGAATCTAAACAATAGAGAATGGGGAATAAGATCTGTCTGTTGCAGTGCCCAGACGAGGTGAGAGCAAACTGCTACAGAGATAAAAAGTAAGATCTCCATCTTTAGTTATATTTCAAGGTTGAACCAATGCAATAGGTATTTTATTGGCTTGCTAAATGAGCTGCTTTTCCTGATAATGTCTATCTGATAAAGCTACACTCTTAGAAAAGGTGCCATCTAGAACATTAAGTTATTCAGCTGTCCCCATAGGGTAACTTTTTGAAGAACCCTCTTGGGTTCCAGGTAGAACCCTCTGTGGAAAGGGGGTTCTACACGGATCCCAAAAGGGTTCTACCTGGAACCAAATAGTTATACTATGGGGACAGCTGAAGAAGCCTTTTGGAACCCATTTTTCTAAGAGTGTATCTAGTTGTTCTAATGCAATGTCCATGTTACAGCCACAACATTATCATTTAGTCAAGCATCTGAAGACTAGCGAGGAGGAGAAAAGCCTGCTTTGGATGAGCAAGGAAGAACAATAACAACTAGCTATATCAGATAAACATGTTCAGGAAAAGCAGGGAGAGAGCAAGCTAGTAGTAGTAACATTATTTAAAACCTCACATGCGCATGGATCTGTGTTATATTTAAGCAATAAGGCACCTCAGGGGTTTGTGGTATATCGACAATATACCACGGCTTGGGGCTGTTCTTCTGCATGATGCAACGGAGTGCCTGGATACAGCCCATAACCGTGGTATATTGGCCATATAGCAATAAGGCTCCTCTGGGTTTTGTGGTATTAAAAACTAAATTACCAACGTAATAAACAGGTAATATTGACTCATACACCATGGCTTGCTATCTGTCTCATGTTGTACCGATCATCAACAAGACTGAATTCTGTTGAATTGTCAACTGGTCTAAATTCCAGTCCAGAATGACATGTTTATGATGATGTTCACAGGAATCTCCAAATGCTACGTTGAAGGAGCACCGCCAATGGAGGAGGGGGAGGAAAATAGACAGCTTCCTTCTACCACCTTCACCAAGTCATACAATGTTTGCTTCATGAACAATTGTTACATCAAATAAATACAGAATTATTTTAGTTTATTCTGTTTTTTTTATGCTGGATGTAATTTAGCAGATCTATAGTATAATGTATTGTTTTGAAATGTTTATTAAATATCTATTCAGTCAACTTATTTTATGTTTGCTAAAAGTAATGTTTTGTACTGTTACATACTGAAAGTCTCATTAGTTTTGAGCTAGACTATGATCGGGGAAATGTCTACTGCCCTTTCTAAAATGTTGATGAATGAAATTAGCACCGTTTCTAATAGTTTGTTGCTACTGTCTGGTGAGGAAGTGGGCAATATGGAATGAATGAGAAATCAGAACTTGGACAACGTCAGGGAATAAGTATACACCGAACAAAAATATAAATGCAACATGTAAAGTATTGGTCTCATGTTTCATGAGCTGAAATAAAGACCCCAGATATTTTCCATACGCACAAGAAGCGTATTTATCTCAAATGTTGTGCACCCTGGTCCTTCCTCCGCTGCATCGGTGACAGTTTATAAAACATTTGACTTCAGCCTTTGTGGTTTGGAAAGTAGTGACTGCTATTGCTTTAATTTATTCATCAAACAAATGGGGTTTTGAAAAAGTAGGTGATTAGCTTAATACTTCAGACAAGGACAAATTATGGCTAGCTTAATTGAAAATAAGACACCTTTGTGCAATACATAAATGCTTAAAAATAAAAAACAAAATCATAAATTGTGACGTTAGCTACCAACTAAGTTTTCGGCAATTATCCAAAAACGACTACAAAAACGTCATTCCTTACCCGACAGGCTGAACAGGAGTAATGAACGCATGTAAACATGCCCATAAGTGTTCAAATCGCCTGTAAACAGACACTGGACATGTTTTTTTTTAATCACGTGTACAATTTTTTAAAAATTTGACACTTGAAATAAGTGAAAAACGATCATTTCAAGTGTTAAGACGTGTTCCGGTAAAACGATTTGAAACTCTTGGCCTTCAATATCTGACAGCTCGAGTTCTCACGCCTGTGGTTCGAAAACGTGGCATCATAGTTCTGTCAAGCCGCTTTGCTGACAACGAACCATCTCGCGACCCGGGTATTCAGCCAATCAGCAGCTGCCGCTGCAGTTGAGAGTAACTTTTGGCAAAACAAAAAGATTGAAGTGCCTTTGCACGTGGTATGGTAGCAGGTGCCAGGCACATTCAGCCAACTTGACACAACTAGGAAGCATAGGAGTCAACATGGGCCAGCATCCCCGTGGAACGCTTTCGACACCTTGTAAAGTCCATGCCCCTACGATTTGAGGCTGATCGGAGGGCAAAAAAGGTGCAACTGAATATTAGGAAGGTGTTGTTAATATTAAATACCTGTTATGCTGATGACACAACATAAACACTACCATAGATACCTGCTATGCTCATGAGGAAACGTTATAATCATTAGCATTGCCGCAGGAAGTAGAGGTGCTGGGCTCCAGTCACAATAAGGACCCAGTGACTGTAGGTTTGGATGAGAGGCAGGCTGGGTTTGTCCTCACTGTCAACTCTGGGTAGGGTCCGAAATAGAAGTCTGAGCTCAACCTCTTGGTCCTCCCCTGTGCAGGCCACACCCCCTCCTCCCATTGTTACTGTGTGTATGAACACAATTTGAACAATGGCTTCCTAAAATGCTGTGGTGCTTACTAACACACTAGGAAAGGTTGTGGTAGACGTGGGCCACCACAGGTGAGTTCACAGCTCTTCCACTCTGAATAATGAGGCAGGGAAAGCGTAACACAAGCTTCCTCTCTGGTTCCATTCCCCAATAGTAAGTGTATCATACTTGAATTGTGGTAGTAATATTGTCCCTGGACTCTGGCACCATAGAAAACACATTACAAAATAAAATAACATTTATTTAAATATGAAAACATGTCCTTTATACTACAAAACATTATGTGTATGTATTGTAGAACATACTGGGGACTAATTGGCATGTAGAGGTGTAGTGACATGTATTCAGTAGATACATAGACATTTAAATTAGTTTGAATAACATCAATTAAACAAAAACATTGCATTGTCTGTATAGATAACCCAAAGTTTGACCAGCACAAATTCATGTAGAATATTTATTTTTAATTAGCATATTAAGTTCAATGCAGTTAACCAAATACATTTGATGACAAATAATAAATCCAGTAAGACAATTTAATAAACATGTAGTCGTTTCAAAGTATGTGTATCATTAAAACAAAAGTTACTTCGTAGTAAAACAAAATAATCCACCCAAACTAATGGTGAAGACTGATCACACCATCTCTGACCCATGTTGTGTCTACCAGCTCATTTCCACAGAGAACTGATCATCACACCATCTCTGACCCATGTTGTGTCTACCAGCTCATTTCCACAGAGAACTGATCATCACACCATCTCTGACACATGTTGTGTCTACCAGCTCATTTCCACAGAAAACTACAGAAGGAAGCAGTACTACCCAGTCAGCCATCAGACTACATTGTTACAATGTGAGAAGCCTCAGAGGGCACTCAACCCTAAGGGCAAATTCAAGGTACTCTCAATATCTTTAGAGTAAAAGCTAAATTAAATAAATAAATAAATACAACTGACAAGGTGCTCACTGATCAGCAAAATAACAAGAAGCTAACATTCTATAACACGCCCTTTCCTCTGCACAGTTCTCTCTCAGTGAGAAACAATAGGATCCCAATAGTGTTTTATTCTTTCTTAAATGTTATCAAATTCACTGTTACCACTTCATTTATGAGATGAGAATGAAGTGATTTAATGACTTTACTCTTAGCTGGTCTGAGAGAACTGATGAGGCTTCTCTCCTGTATGTATACGCTGGTGACATTTTAAGGTATCCAATCGGGTGAAACTCTTCCCACAATCAGAGCAGAAGTAAGGCTTCTCTCCTGTATGTATACGCTGGTGACATTTTAAGGTATCCAATCGGGTGAAACTCTTCCCACAGTCGGAGCAGAAGTAAGACTTTTGGTCTGTATGTATTCGCTGGTGACATTTTAACTTCTCCAATTGGGAGAAACTTTTTCCACAGTCAGAGCAGAAGTAAGGCTTCTCTCCTGTGTGTGTTCTCTGATGAACTGTTAGCTCAGATGATGTTGTGAAGCATTTTCCACAGTCAGAGCAGGAGTATGGTTTCTCTCCTGTATGTACACGTTCATGTACTTTTAAGGTATCCAATCGGGAGAAACTCTTTCCACAGTCAGAGCAGAAGTAAGGCTTCTCTCCTGTGTGTGTTCTCTGATGAACTGTTAGCTCAGTTGATGTTGTGAAGCCTTTTCCACAATCAGAGCAGGAGTATGGCTTCTCTCCTGTGTGTATCCGTTGGTGTTTTTTGAAGTTGCTCTGTTGAGAGAAACTCCTCCCACAGGCCGAGCAAGAGTAAGGCTTCTCTCCTGTATGTATACGTTGGTGTTTTTTTAAATTGCTCTGTTGAGAGAAACTCTCCCCACAGTCAGAGCAGTTGTAAGGCTTCTCTCCTGTGTGTACTCTCCGATGAACTGTCAGAGCCCTTGATGTTGTGAAACTCTTCCCACAGTCAATGCAGGAATACAGATTTTCTTCTGTGTGCATTTTTAGGTGTATTTTTAGCTTTGATAGAAATGGGAAAATCTCCTCACAATGTGGGCAGTGGTGAGACCTCTTAGCTCTGTGATCTTCCTGCTGTTGCTCTCTGGATGTGGAGAATGTCTCAACATGGTCTCCTGTGTGAACAACAGAAGAATCAGTTGGTGTGATATATACCGAGCGCCAAAACATTAGGAACACCTGCTCTTTCCATGACAGACTGACCATGTTAAAGCTATGATTCCTTATTGATGTCACTTGTTTAATCCACTTCAATCAGTGTAGATGAAGAAACAAATTAAAAGGATTTTTAAGGCTTGATACAATTGTGACATGGATTGTGTATGTCTGCCATTCAGAGGGTGAATGGGCAAGACAAAATATTGAAGTGCCTTTTAACGGGGTATGGTAGTAGGTGCCAGGCGCACCCGGTTTGTGTTAATAAATGCAATGCTTCTGGGTTTTTCCATGTGCAAAAAGTTCCTGTGTGTGTGAAGAATGGTCCACCACCCAAAGGACATTTAGCCAACTTGACACAACTGGTAAGCATTGGAGTCGACATGCGCCATCATCCTTGTGGAAAGCTTTCCACACCTTGTAGATTCCATGCCCAAACTAATTGACGCAGCGGGCATTAGGGGGGTGCAACTCAACATGTGGAAGGTGTTCTTAATGTTTTGTACACTCATTGTACATGTCAATCAAATACATTTGATGCACTTTTTACATCAGCAGTTGGCACAAAGTGCTTATACAGAAATCCAGCTTAAAAACACCAATAAGAAAGCGGCTAAGAAAAACTCCCCAGAACACAGGAACACTAGGAAGAAACCTAGAGAGGAACCAGTCTGAGGGGTGGCCAGTCCTCTTCTGGCTGTATTGGGCGACATACAGCGAGGGAATAAAGTATTTTATCCCCCTGCTGATTTTATACGTTTGCCCACTGACAAAGAAATGATCAGTCTGTCATTTTAATGTTTATTTGAACAGTGAGAGACAGACATGTTTGCAAATGTATTAAAAATAAAAAACATAAATACCATATTTATATAAATATTCAGACCCTTTGCTATGAAACTCAAAATTGAGCTCTGGTGCATCCTGTTTCCATTGATCATCTTTGAGATGTTTCTACAACTTGATTGGAATTCACCTGTGATAAATTCAATTGATTGGACATGATTTGGAAAGGAACACACCTGTGTATATAAGGTCCCACAGTTGACAGTGGATGTCAGAGCAAAAACCAAGCCATGAGGTTGAAGGAATTGTCCGTAGAGCTCTGAGACAGGATTGTTTCGAGGCACAGATCTGGGGAAGGGTACCAACAACATTTCTGCAGCATTGAAGGTCTCCAAGAACACAGTGGTTTCCATCATTCTTAAATGGAAGAAGTTTGGAACCACCAAGACTCTTCCTAGAGCTGGCCGCCCGGCCAAACTGAGCAATCGGGGGGGAAGGGCCTTGGTCAGGGAGGTGACCAAGAACCCGATGGTCACTCTGACAAAGCTCCAGAGTTCCTCTGTGGAGATGGGAGAACCTTCCAGAAGTACAACCATCTCTGCAGCACTCCACCAATCAGGCCTTCATGGTAGAGTGGCCAGACGAAGCCACTCCTCAGTAAAAAAGGCACATGACAGCCCGCTTGGAGTTTTCCAAAAGGCACCTAAAGACTTTCAGACCAGGAGAAACCAGATTCTCTGGTCTGATGAAACCAAAATGTTGACCTGAATGCCAAGCGTCACATTTGGAGGAAACCTGGCACCATCCCTACGGTGAAGCATGGTGATGGCAGCATCATGCTGTGGGGAGGTTTTTCAGCAGCAGGGACTGGGAGACTAGTCAGGATCGAGGAAAAGATGAACGGAGCAAAGTACAGAGAGATCCTTGATGAAAACCTGTTCCAGAATACTCAGTACCACAGACTGGGGAGAAAGTTGACCTTGTCTACTTCACTTCTTTAGTCTACTCTCTGATCACTCCAGATAGACCAGTGAATCAAACATGCTGACAATACTGGTGTCAAACCATGCAAGTCTCAGTAGCATGAAACAACATCTACCTTCTCATTGAAACAGTTCATCATGAAACAGTTCTACTGCAACTTTTCATGCACAGCGGGAAGTTGGAATGAACAACAAACTTAGTTAGATAGAACCTGCTCTTACCATGAGAAACAGATGTCCCAATCTTCTCCTCCTCTTCTTCATCTTTAATGTTGACATTCAGCTCCAGTGTTTGACTGCAGTCTTCCAGCTTCACTGATGCCATCTCTGGATCCTGCAGTGCAAACTGGACTCCACTGTCACAATCAGGACCCAGTGACTGAAGGTTTGGAGTCAGTGTGGAAGGAGAGAGGCAGGCTGGGTTTGTCCTCACTGTGGATGTTACCGGAATCAGACTTAATCCGCGTTGGCCTGTAGTAACAAAGAGACACGGACACAAAAGTTGTTGTCTTGACAGTTCTGGCACTTACTTTATTCTCTTAAAAATATTTAGTTTTTTCCTTGTTCAATTATCGAATTTCAATGAATCAGGTTGCTATGCATTGATGTTACGGATACCATTATCCTGTGTGTGTATCCTGTGTGTGTGTGTGTTTCTTTTCTCTCCTTCTCCCCTCACAGGTGAAAATCATCACTCCCCAATCAGTCAACAATCAACCCATCAATCAGAAGACACACCTCCTCCTGTTTCCTACCCTATCACAGTTCCTTCCCCATGGTTTAAAAACCCCATCATTTGTTTGCTCTGGAGCGCTCAATCTCTTTGTAAATGCCATGTTGGTAGATCTCTGTTCTTCATAGATTTCAGTAGCTCAATCTCTTTGTAAATGCCATGTTTGTAGATCTCTGTTCTTCGCTCGCTCTCTGTGTATTAATTAACCTCTCTTTTGTTTGAGCACCTCCAAATCCCTTTGTCATCTCCTGTGAGTATTGTTTTTGCTTATGGTGTTTGCTGGTGGGAAAAGGGGAAACCAAGACAAGTCGCCCATGGGCATACACTACCCGTAGGTAAACTTTGTTAAATACACTAGTTAGAACTGGGCGGACCACCCACTGTATTTTGATTAGTTAGTTAGCTGTTGTTGAAATAGGCTAGTCTAGTTTAGGGGTGTTTTTGCATATTTGTTTCTTTCCTTGGGTCCAGCTCAGCCCCTTTTCCTGCTCCCCCCCATTACCGTGTGTTTATCAAATAAACCTTGAGTTTGACGGTAGATTTCAGTTGTCCTGGTTATTACGTTCACACTTTTACTTTGTCACAATTATAATTTACATGAGTTATGTTACGGGTCTCATTACCATCCCCCCTAGACTGTCGGGCCAAAAGGGATTCGTAACAATTGACAAAACATTATTTCACATTAGACGAGTGCACACTTTAAATTACACAACGTAAGTGCACTTAACCTATAGTAGATTTCCTACATTTACATCAATGCATAAATGACTCAAACCATTAAGGTTGCAGTGTTTGAGGAAGCACGATGAATAATTTTCTTGAATAACGTCATCTTCACTGTATTATTTCACCTACAAAAAAAACGATTGTTTCTATCTATAATGTGAAATACAATGTGTCCGAATATTATTACACATGTAATTTTTTTAAACAAAAATAAACATTGCATTCAGTCTCACAACTGTAGGGCAACCGTGGGATTGTCGCTCTCTGGTGCATCTGCACTGCCCGCACGCAGACAGAGCTGTCCCAGCCATTTTACAAACTCGCAAATTTTACACAAAACCAATAACATGTAAAAGGAGCTCAGAAATCGAAAATAAATTATGAAATGACCTTTTAATAAATTATTTATGTTCATTGACTGACGTATAAAATTGTATTAGCCACGTTTTCCACTCACTTGAAGCAAAATAACACACAACCTTTACCAAACGTGATCATTTGTTACCTGGAACGTTATGACATGTTATTTTGATATTAGACAGTTTAAACGTACAATTACATACCTGTAGTAATACATGGGAAAACGGACACAAAAGGTTTCTAGTTCCGGCCTTCCCGGAACTTCTTGTTCCCCCACTACAACCAAAGATGTTTAAAGTTCAGTTGTAACGTCACAAGCACAGTGAAATGCCTTTCTTGCAAACTCAAAACGAAATAATGCAATTATCAATAACCATATATTACTAGAAAAAAAGACGAGAAATAAGAATAGGAAATACACAAGTAAGTATACTATATATATATCTATATATATATAAAAAGTCAGTTCCAATACCATATTTAGATGTGCAGGGATACTGGAGTGATGGAGGTAGATATGTATAGGGAGGGGTAAGGTGACAGGGATGCTGGAGTGATGGAGGTAGATATGTATAGGGGTAAGGTGACAGGGATACTGGAGTGATGGCGGTAGATATGTATAGGGGTAAGGTGACAGGGATACTGGAGTGATGGAGGTAGATATGTATAGGTGACAGGGATACTGGAGTGATGGAGGTAGATATGTATAGGGGTAAGGTGACAGGGATACTGGAGTGATGGCGGTAGATATGTATAGGGGTAAGGTGACAGGGATACTGGAGTGATGGAGGTAGATATGTATAGGGGTAAGGTGACAGGGATACTGGAGTGATGGCGGTAGATATGTATAGGGGTAAGGTGACAGGGATACTGGAGTGATGGAGGTAGATATGTATAGGGGTAAGGTGACAGGGATACTGGAGTGATGGAGGTAGATATGTATAGGGGTAAGGTGACAGGGATACTGGAGTGATGGAGGTAGATATGTATAGGGGTAAGGTGACAGGGATACTGGAGTGATGGAGGTAGATATGTATAGGGGTAAGGTGACAGGGATACTGGAGTGATGGAGGTAGATATGTATAGGGGTAAGGTGACAGAGATACTGGAGTGATGGCGGTAGATATGTATAGGGGTAAGGGGACAGGGATGCTGGAGTGATGGAGGTAGATATGTATAGGGGACAGGGATACTGGAGTGACGGAGGTAGATATGTATAGGGGACAGGGATACTGGAGTGACGGAGGTAGATATGTATAGGGGACAGGGATACTGGAGTGATGGAGGTAGATATGTATAGGGGACAGGGATACTGGAGTGATGGAGGTAGATATGTATAGGGGGAAGGGGACAGGGATACTGGAGTGATGGAGGTAGATATGTATAGGGAGGGGTAAGGTGACAGGGATGCTGGAGTGATGGAGGTAGATATGTATAGGGGACAGGGATACTGGAGTGATGGAGGTAGATATGTATAGGGGGAAGGGGACAGGGATACTGGAGTGATGGCGGTAGATATGTATAGGGGGAAGGGGACAGGGATACTGGAGTGATGGAGGTAGATATGTATAGGGGTAAGGTGACAGGGATACTGGAGTGATGGAGGTAGATATGTATAGGGGACAGGGATACTGGAGTGATGGAGGTAGATATGTATAGGGGACAGGGATACTGGAGTGATGGAGGTAGATATGTATAGGGGGAAGGGGACAGGGATACTGGAGTGATGGCGGTAGATATGTATAGGGAGGGGTAAGGTGACAGGGATGCTGGAGTGATGGAGGTAGATATGTATAGGGGTAAGGGGACAGGGATACTGGAGTGATGGAGGTAGATATGTATAGGGGTAAGGGGACAGGGATACTGGAGTGATGGAGGTAGATATGTATAGGGAGGGGTAAGGTGACAGGGATGCTGGAGTGATGGAGGTAGATATGTATAGGGGGAAGGGGACAGGGATACTGGAGTGATGGAGGTAGATATGTATAGGGGGAAGGGGACAGGGATACTGGAGTGATGGAGGTAGATATGTATAGGGAGGGGTAAGGGGACAGGGATACTGGAGTGATGGAGGTAGATATGTATAGGGAGGGGTAAGGTGACAGGGATGCTGGAGTGATGGAGGTAGATATGTATAGGGGACAGGGATACTGGAGTGATGGAGGTAGATATGTATAGGGGACAGGGATACTGGAGTGATGGAGGTAGATATGTATAGGGGGAAGGGGACAGGGATACTGGAGTGATGGCGGTAGATATGTATAGGGAGGGGTAAGGTGACAGGGATGCTGGAGTGATGGAGGTAGATATGTATAGGGGGAAGGGGACAGGGATACTGGAGTGATGGAGGTAGATATGTATAGGGGGAAGGGGACAGGGATACTGGAGTGATGGAGGTAGATATGTATAGGGAGGGGTAAGGTGACAGGGATGCTGGAGTGATGGAGGTAGATATGTATAGGGGACAGGGATACTGGAGTGATGGAGGTAGATATGTATAGGGGGAAGGGGACAGGGATACTGGAGTGATGGCGGTAGATATGTATAGGGGGAAGGGGACAGGGATACTGGAGTGATGGAGGTAGATATGTATAGGGGACAGGGATACTGGAGTGATGGAGGTAGATATGTATAGGGGACAGGGATACTGGAGTGATGGAGGTAGATATGTATAGGGGGAAGGGGACAGGGATACTGGAGTGATGGCGGTAGATATGTATAGGGAGGGGTAAGGTGACAGGGATGCTGGAGTGATGGAGGTAGATATGTATAGGGGTAAGGTGACAGGGATACTGGAGTGATGGAGGTAGATATGTATAGGGGTAAGGGGACAGGGATACTGGAGTGATGGAGGTAGATATGTATAGGGAGGGGTAAGGTGACAGGGATGCTGGAGTGATGGAGGTAGATATGTATAGGGGGAAGGGGACAGGGATACTGGAGTGATGGAGGTAGATATGTATAGGGGGAAGGGGACAGGGATACTGGAGTGATGGAGGTAGATATGTATAGGGGGAAGGGGACAGGGATACTGGAGTGATGGAGGTAGATATGTATAGGGGGAAGGGGACAGGGATACTGGAGTGATGGAGGTAGATATGTATAGGGGGAAGGGGACAGGGATACTGGAGTGATGGAGGTAGATATGTATAGGGGTAAGGTGACAGGGATACTGGAGTGATGGAGGTAGATATGTATAGGGGGAAGGGGACAGGGATACTGGAGTGATGGCGGTAGATATGTATAGGGGGAAGGGGACAGGGATACTGGAGTGATGGCGGTAGATATGTATAGGGGGAAGGGGACAGGGATACTGGAGTGATGGAGGTAGATATGTATAGGGGGAAGGGGACAGGGATACTGGAGTGATGGAGGTAGATATGTATAGGGGGAAGGGGACAGGGATACTGGAGTGATGGAGGTAGATATGTATAGGGGACAGGGATACTGGAGTGATGGAGGTAGATATGTATAGGGGTAAGGTGACAGGGATACTGGAGTGATGGAGGTAGATATGTATAGGGGTAAGGTGACAGGGATACTGGAGTGATGGAGGTAGATATGTATAGGGGTAAGGTGACAGGGATACTGGAGTGATGGAGGTAGATATGTATAGGGGGAAGGGGACAGGGATACTGGAGTGATGGAGGTAGATATGTATAGGGGGAAGGGGACAGGGATGCTGGAGTGATGGAGGTAGATATGTATAGGGGGAAGGGGACAGGGATACTGGAGTGATGGAGGTAGATATGTATAGGGGGAAGGGGACAGGGATACTGGAGTGATGGAGGTAGATATGTATAGGGGGAAGGGGACAGGGATACTGGAGTGATGGAGGTAGATATGTATAGGGGGAAGGGGACAGGGATACTGGAGTGATGGAGGTAGATATGTCTAGGGGTAAGGGGACTAGGCAACTGGATAAGAAACAGAGTAGCAGCAGCTTGTATGAGAGTGGGTGTGTAGTCAGTATAAATGTATGTGCATACTATGTGTGAAAGGAGAATGTGAAAATCTTAAAATTGCACCATCTATTCCTGCACCTACACACTATCCCCCAGAACCCACCACTTTAGCCCTAAATGATCCTACAACAGGCCATCTGCCTTGGAGGATGGAACCCCTTCCCTCAAAACTGACTGTAGATCTTCTGTACTAAAATCTCACACCCAAATATTTCTCTGCTGCTGCAACTACCACATGTACCTTCTGTGATTTCCACTCCACCAGTGCAGTGCAGTTCATCACCATGGTTATAAACGCAACATATCCAACCTTACTAAAACTCATCCTCTCTGGATCTTTCTCTTTTCAGACCAACTCACTAGGAGGCTCCCTTGCCCTTGGGCTACCCTCTACTCTCTTTATTGTCTCAGCATAGGAAATGTTCTGCCCACTCAAAATGACAATTTCAACCAGTCTTTCTCACAAGCCAGTTCAGATCCTCAGCTGCATTGGCAACCCCACAGTTGACATAGGGCTTTCTGTATCCCAACTGTACACTCCCTCTGACTAGGCCCTCCTGCACTTTCCTCACATCGTGGGATCCCTCTTCTACACACTGCTGCAACATGTCCGAATCCTTGGCACCTAAAGCACCGTAATGAACTCAGAACACAGGCCCTCGCAGAACACCAAATATAACCTAACCTTTTCAGGTAGCAACTTGGTCAAAGCTCAAGACAAACAGGGTTCTCAGTCACGCCATTGCCACCGGGTCTATGTCTCACCAAACGGCTGGCAACAAACACTAGGAATATTCCTTTTCATTTGATACCCCTCTACCCCACTGATCCCCCCCTTTGAGCGGGGCCCTACTCCGGAGAGCAAAGCACGCCACAGGTTGAGACCCGAGCCGCGTGACTTGAAGCATCCGCTTCCTCTGGGCGGTGGATAAGCAAAAAAAAATCTAAACAATTCCACTTCTCGAAACTTTGTAACACAGATATAACCATTCCCAGTTTGTTCTTTCCCCAACTTGACAAAACGTATGGGTGTGCCAAAAAGCAAGAATCGACGCTTTCCAAAAGTCTGACTCCTACCTGTCTGATAGGATTCTCAGGGCAAACGTTGGAAGTCTCACCTACACCCTGAGGTGTAAAGTACTCTTCTTTTTTTACAACTTTTACTTCACTACATTAAAGAAAATGTACTTTTTACTCATTACATTTTCCCTGACACCCAAAAATACTTGTTACATTTTCCCTGACACCCAAAAATACTTGTTACATTTTCCCTGACACCCAAAAATACTTGTTACATTTTCCCTGACACCCAAAAATACTCGTTACATTTTCCCTGACACCCAAAAATACTTGTTACATTTTGAATGTTTAGCAGGACAGGAAAATGGTCTAATTCCCACAGTTACCAAGAGAACAACCCTGGTCATCCCCGCTGCCTCTGATCTGACAGACTCACTGAACACATGCTTTGTTTGTTCCCTGGCTATCTGTAAACAACAACAACAACAACAACATGAGGCCTGGTTGGCTTAATAAGGAATTTTAAACATTTACACTTGTACTTTTACTAAATATATTTAAAACCAAATACTTTTACTCAAGTAGTATTTGACTGTTTGACTTTCACTTGAGTCAGTTTCTATGAAGGCATCTTTACTTTTACTCAAAAGTACCACTGACTACACCTGTCTACCACAGGTAGGCCCTCCTGGACTGGCTCAACCTCCATTTCCAGATCATCAATGTTCTCAAAAGAGCATGTAGACCTATGAATATGATTACTCAGTTTGTATTCAGGAGACAAAAGGTACAGTTGAAGTCGGAAGTTTACATACACTTAGGTTGGAGTCATTAAAACTCGTTTTTTCAACCACTCTACAAATTTCTTACTAACAAACTATAGTTTGGCAAGTCGGTTAGGACATCTACTTTGTGCATAACAAGTAATTTGTTCAACAACTGTTCAGGCAGACTTCTGATAGGCTAATTGACATCATTTGAGTTAATTGGAGGTGTACCTGTGGATTTATTTCAAGGCTCAGTGCTTCTTTGCTTGACACCATGGGAAAAATCTAAAGAAATCAGCCAAGACCTCAGAAAAATAATTGTAGACCTCCACAAGTCTGGTTCATCCTTGGGAGCAATTTCCAAACGTGTAAAGGTACCACATTCATCTTTACAAACAACAGTACACAAGTATAAACACCATGGGACAACACAGCCGTCATACCGCTCAGGAAGGTGACCCGTTCTGTCTCCTAGAGATGAACATACTTTGGTGCGAAAAGTGCAAATCAATCCCAGAACAACAGCAAAGGACCTTGTGAAGATGCTGGAGGAAACAGGTACAAAAGTATCTAAATCCACAGTCAACCAAGTCCTATATCGACATAACCTGAAAGGCCGCTCAGCAAGGAAGAAGCCACTGCTCCAAAACCGCCATAAAAAAGCCAGACTATGGTTTGCAACTGCACATGAGGGCAAAGATTGTACTTTTTGGAGAAATGTCCACTGGTCTGATGAAACAAAAATAGAACTGTTTGGCCATAATGACCATCGTTATGTTTGGAGGGAAAAGGGGGAGGCTTGCAAGCCAAAGAACACCATCTCAACCGTGAAGCACGGGGGTGGCAGCATCATGTTGTTGGGGTGCTTTGCTGCAGGAGGGACTGCTGCACTTCACAAAATAGACGGCATCATGAGGATGGAAAATTATGTGATATTGAAGCAACATCTCAAGATGTCAGTCAGGAAGTTGAAGCTTGGTCGCAAATGGACAATGACCCCAAGCATACTCCCAACGTTGTGGCAAAATGGCTTAAGGACAACAAAGTTAAGGTATTCGAGTGGTCATCACAAAGCCCCGACTCCAATCCCATGGAAAATGTGTGGGCAGAACTGAAAAAGCATGTGCAAGCAAGGAAGCCTACAAACCTGACTCAGTTACACCAGCTCTGTCAGGTGGAATGGGCCAAAATTCCCCCAACTTATTGTGGGAAGGTTGTGGAAGGCTACCCAAAATGTTTGACCTAAGTTAAACAATTTAACGGCAATGCTACCAAATAATAATTGAGTGTATGTAAACTTCTGACCCACTGGGAATGTGATTAAAGAAATAAAAGCTGAAATAAATCATTCTCTACTATTTTTCTGACATTTCACATTATTAAAATAAAGTGGTGATCCTAACTGACCTAAGACAGAGAATTTTTACTAGGATTCAATGTCAGAACTTGTGAAAAACTGAGTTTAAATGTATTTGGCTAAGGTGTATGTAAACTTCTGATTTCAACTGTGTACACTTCACTTTGTTTGAAGTGTACACACCTTTGTTCGAAGTGTACACTCGGGACACAAATCTCTGAAGCACCATTCTTATGCTTTCGCATCATTTCACTACCTCTTAGCTCCAGGTCAGATTCTCTCCTGTGTGAATAAGTTGGTGTCTTTTTTAAGTCCCCAGTTGAGCAGCGGTGGCTCATCCAATAGGAGAAGGGGGCGGCTGCATCTCAATACGGCGACCGGAGTAATGGAGAAGGGGGCGGCTGCATCTCAATACGGCGAGCGCAGTAATGGAGAAGGGGGCGGCTGCATCTCAATACGGCGAGCGGAGTAATGGAGAAGGGGGCGGCTGCATCTCAATACGGCGAGCGGAGTAATGGAGAAGGGGGCAGCTGCACCTCAATACGGCGACCGGAGTAATGAGCGACCGGAGTAATGAGCGACCGGAGTAATGAGCGACCGGAGTAATGAGCGACCGGAGTAATGAGCGACCGGAGTAATGAGCGACCAGAGTAATGAGCGACCGGAGTAATGAGCGACCAGAGTAATGAGCGACCAGTAACAGATTACATGTCAAGGGATTGCAAAAAATATTGTAAACAAATTAGCGATACTTTTGAAAAACTAAAGGATTACTTCAAGGATTACTTTTAAATTCAGAAATTGTTTGCTGGAAGAAAAAAAAGAAAAATTCTCAATGACATTGAAATCAGCACTAAGAAAGGTGCATGTTTAAGTTTGTTCCACCTGAGTGAGTCAGACCACCAATCAGAGACCACTATGATGACACCAAATGATGACCACCAATCAGAGACCACTATAATGACACACCAAATGATGACCACCAATCAGAGACCACTACGATGACACACCAAATGATGACCACCAATCAGAGACCACTATGATGACACACCAAATGATGACCACCAATCAGAGACCACTATGATGACACACCAAATGATGACCACCAATCAGAGACCACTATGATGACACACCAATCAGAGACCACTATGACACACCAAATGATGACCACCAATCAGAGACCACTATGATGACACACCAAATGATGACCACCAATCAGAGACCACTATGATGACACACCAATCAGAGACCACTATGACACACCAAATGATGACCACCAATCAGAGACCACTATGACACACCAGATGATGACCACCAATCAGAGACCACTATGATGACACACCAAATTATCCAACTTGAATAAACGCTTGGCGGTAAGGATACTGTGGTCTACAGTGATACGGATATCACTTATTATTGTTATCTATATAACACATTGATGTGAATCACACTGCTGCTCTCTCATTCAGCTATTAGCGCCTTACGGACTGTGGTTGTTGTGGATGGCTGTTCACAAATCTAAATGTGTATTTGAATCCAATAATGGTTTAATTCAAGTTTATGCTGCCTATCAATCATTGATTTTGAAACCAGTGGACAGCCATGAAAAATTCACTCTTGCAACAGCAGCATAGTGTGGATCCCAGCCTATGGAATAACAGCAGCGTAGTGTGGATCCCAGCCAATGGAATAACAACAGCATAGTGTGGATCCCAGCCAATGGAATAACAGCAGCATAGTGTGGATCCAAGCCTATGGAATAACAGCAGCATAGTGTGGATCCAAGCCTATGGAATAACAGCAGCATAGTGTGGATCCAAGCCTATGGAATAACAGCAGCATAGTGTGGATCCAAGCCTATGGAATAACAACAGCATAGTGTGGATCCCAGCCTATGGAATAACAGAAGCGTAGTGTGGATCCAAGCCTATGGAATAACAACAGCATAGTGTGGATCCCAGCCTATGGAATAACAGCAGCATAGTGTGGATCCCAGCCTATAGAATAAAAGTGGGGCTTTTAATGCTCAATCTAATTCATGCTGATAAAATAAAACATCCATTGGCCTAATGGACACATGCTCAAACTTGCACACTTTTGATAGACTTAAAGAGGGGCAATCTGTTTAGGGACTTATACATTCTATATACACAGTACCAGTCAAAGTTTGGACACGTCTACTGATTCAAGGGTTTCTTTATTTTTACTATTTTCTACATTTTAGTATAACGAAGACATCAAAACTATGAAATAACATAAGGAATCATGTAGTAAAAAAATAAAAAATAATTAAACAAATCAAAATATCTTTTATATTTTTAAAAGTAAACACCCTTTGCCTTGATGACAGCTTTGCACACTCTTGGCAAAGCATGCCATTCCACGAGCGCAGCATTTATTTTTCAACTAAATCAGTCCTCTGAGACAATAAATAGTAGGGCTGGCTAATAAGTCCTTCGTTTTGGTGTCGTGCTCAGGTAAAACTATTTGGCTCATCTATACTTCCAAGTCCTATTGTTGAAGATCAAGGGGTATAACATTTATTGGACTGACTGGAATTCTGATAGACTATGGTTTTTAATGTAAAGATATAATTTAATCATATAATTAGATGTAGTAGAAAGCGATGGGTTAGAAGAAGCCTACATAACCAGCCCATAAAGTAAAATTTAACATCCATATATAGCCAGCTATGTAAACTTTAACATTGCAGGATAAATCAATAGATATCATTCAATTGGCAACATTCATTTGTATTATTCTATTGCCTCTTAAGGGGGAACGTAATCTAAAAGTAACGGCATGTAATCAGATTACGTTACTGAGTTGAGGTAATCCAAAAATTACGTTACTGACTATAATTTTGGACAGGTACCTTGTAACAGATTCAATTTAGAAAGTAACCCACCCAACCCTGCGTACACTGAGCTACCATACCGCCAGAGTTTGGACTTCTGTTTTTAAGCCAGAGGATGAGTCTGGGTTGTATTTCATTGTTAGTTTTACACAAATAATTGTACAGTTTCAGCTATAAAACTGAACTCTTTATTAAAAAAAAAAAAAAAGATTGATGGTTATCATGCGCTCCTGAGTGGCTCAGCGGTCTAAGACACTGCATCGCAGTACTCGAGGAGTCACTACAGACACCCTGGTTTGAATCCAGGCTGTATCACAACCGGCTGTGATTTGGAGTCCCATTGGGCTGCACACAATTGGCCCAGCGTCGTCCAGGTGTAAGCAGGCGGTCATTGTAAATAAGAATGTGTTCTTAACTGACGTGCCTAGTTAAAAAGGTTGTCACCCTGAAAATAGCTACTAGCTATCTACTTCATACTAGGTTACCATGGCTACTAGGCAGCTACTTCATACTAGGTTACCATGGCTACTAGGCAGCTACTTCATACTAGGTTGCCATAGCTACTAGGCAACTACTTCATACTAGGTTGCCAGAGTAGTGCTTGTCAAGCAGGAGCGAAGGTCACTGTGTCCCTTTGTTGTTGTCGTTCATGTTTACCCCATTGAGTAGTAGAATATGTATACTGAACATAAATAAATGCAGTATGCAACTATTTCATTGATTTTACTGAGTTACAGTTCATATGAGCAAATCGGTAAACTGAAAGAAATTAATTAGGCCGTAATCTATGGATTTCACGACTGGGAATGCAGATATGCATCTCTTGGTCCCAGATGCCCATTTTTTAAAGGTCTCACAGTAGGCTTCAGGATCTCGTCACGGTATTTTTGTGCATTCAAACTTCCATCGATAAAATGCAATCATGTTCGTTGACCGTAGTTTATGCCCGCCCATAACAACAACCCCACCACGGGGCACTCTGTTCACAACGTTATTAACATCAGCAAACCGCTCTCCCACACGACGCTATTCCCGATAGAAGCAGAATTCAACCTAGCATTAGACTGGGTCATAAATTATGGAAGTCTAATTTACGAAGATAGTGCCTGCTTTTACCATGATTGACACATTTCCCAATCTTCTCCTCCTCTTCTTCATCTTTAATGTTGACATTCAGCTCCAGTGTTTGACTGCAGTCTTCCAGCTTCACTGATGCCATCTCTGGATCCTGCAGTGCAAACTGGGCTCCACTGTCACAATCAGGACCCAGTGACTGTAGGTTTGAACTCGATGTGAAAGGAGAAAGGCAGACTAGGTTTGTCCTCACTGTTAATCTGTTAACTCCGAATTGGATCCCAGTCCTAAATAGACGTCTGAGATCAACTTCCTGGTTCTCCTGTGCATGCCACACCCCCTCCCATTGTACTGTATGCATGAACACACTTTGAACAATGGCTTCCTAAAATGCTGTAGTGATAACACGATAGGAAAGGTTGTGGTAGACGTGGCACATTACAGGTGAGTTCTTTGATTATGTTTAACGGCTGTTGGCATCCAATAAATGTTACACTACCGCCACCTACTGGACTGGAGTATAACTCTCTTATACATTGCTTGAAAGTTATTTCATAGTTTTGATGTCTTCACTATTATTCTAGAATGTAGAAAATAGTTTTTTTTTAATAAAGAAAAACCCTGGAATGAGTCGGTGTGTCCAAACTTTTGACTGGTACTGTACATTTATGTTAATCCATTTATGTGTTCTTCACTGACGTGCCTAGTTAAAAAGTTGTTTTTTTAAAGTGCAGCTGTCACCCTGAAAGTAACCTTACCAACCCTGCATACATTGAGCTACCATACCGCAAGAGTTTGGACTTCTGTTTTTAAGCCAGAGGATGAGTCCGGGTTGTATTTCATTGTTAGTTTTACACAAATAATTAATTAGCATTAGCATGAAATAACATGACCTTCTCATTGAAACAGTTCTACTGTAACTTTTCATACACAGTAGGAAGTTGGAATGAACAACACACATTTAGTTAGATAGAACCTGCTCTTACCATCATAAACAGATTCCCCAATCTTCTCCTCCTCTTCTTCATCTTTAATGTTGACATTCAGCTCCAGTGTTTGACTGCAGTCTTCCAGCTTCACTGATGCCATCTCTGGATCCTGAGGTGCAAACTGGGCTCCACTGTCACAATCAGGACCCAGTGAATGTAGGTTTGTACTCAGTGTGGAAGGAGAGAGGCAGGATGGGTTTGTCCTCACTGTTGATGTTACCGGCCTCAGACTTGATCTGAGTCGGCCTGCAGTAATAATGAGCAACGACACTGCAGTAATAATGAGCAACGACACTGCAGTAATAATGAGCAACGACACTGCAGTAATAATGAGAAACGACACTGCAGTAATAATGAGCAACGACACTGCAGTAATAATGAGCAACGACACTGCAGTAATAATGAGAAACGACACTGCAGTAATAATGAGCAACGACACAAAAACTGTCTTGACAGTTCTGCCGTTTTCTTTATTCTCTAAAATTACATTCCATTTTTTCTTGTTCAATGATCTAATTTCAATAGATCAGGTAGCTAAGCATTGACAACAAAACATAAATTAATTCACATTAGACACCAATTACACACTAAATCACAACGTAAATACACTTAACTTAAGAGTAGATTTTCTACATTTACATAAACGCATTAAAGACCCAAAACCATTTAGGTTGCAGCTGTTGTTTTAATTAAGCAGCACAATTAACTATTTTCTGGAATAACCTTGTCTTCACTGTATTATTTCAATCACAAAAAAACATTTGTATTTCCCGTTCACACCATAGTAGCAATTATAGATATAGAAAGAAAAAACTGCATGTTTCTGAATATTGCTACACATGTGAAAAACGGATAAACATTACATTCATCTTCAAGCCAGTAGTGTAGCTGTGAATTTGTCTCTCTCTGATGCACGAGCACTGCCTGCACCGAGGTCTGTTGACGCAGACAGAGTGGGCGCCACCATTTTACCAGCTTGTGAATTTTACACAAAACGTACTCAGAAATATCAAATACTTTTATTTTTTTATTAAATTACCTTTTGAGAAATTATGTACAGTCAGACAAACACAGTCTCTAGTTTATGTGACTTGATCACGTTCTTCACTCACTCGGCTTGACACAAAAATAACACGTTTACCAAACGTGATACAACTTTAAGTTATTTGTTACCTAGCATGTTATGACATGTTATTTCGATATTAGAACGTGCTATTACATACCAGTAGTAATACATTTGAAACCGACACAAAAGTTATCGTCTTGACAATACAGTTAAGGCGCCTGCCCGGAACATCCTGTTCTCCCACTACCACCAAAGATGTGTATGTGATACCACCGTGCAAATGTGAGATTGAAGATCTTTACAACTAAACTAAGACATACCACAGCCTGTCGGTTCCAACGGGAACAAATGAGTAATAGAGGGCAGAACAAGGAAGGAGAAGTGGCCAGAGCCAAGCATGAGATAGCGAGATCCTATTGGCGCGTTCTAGCACGCATCTGCAGATTTCCTTTAGGGAACGCCTACTCTGTGAAGTGCGCGTGTGCAATAACTCACTTTTTCTAAACAACGCGATTTTTAAAAACGTTGCAAAGGGTAAAGTCTACACAACTTAGTCCACTCTGTTCATATTCTAGTTTTGGGAACAGAAAACTGTATCGAAATCAAATGTTTCATCGATGAGGAAATGTGCAGAATGTCGGCAAAAATCCACCTCTTTCCAACTTCTCCCACTGCAAGCCAATGGGCTTCCTCTCACAAAGCAGATGCTTCACATTTATGCATCCGGTGAAATGTCTGTCTCATTGTTCTATCTATGGCGACATCTTATTCTTTATGTACATTTCGGGCAGACGCTGTGTTGCGTATTGCTACCTTTCGCAGGTCGGATTGTGGATTTTGGTTACAAACAAACATGTGAAAATCTTAAATTAGATATTAGAAAGTTTAAATGTGCTATTACATACGTAGTAATACATTTGAACCCGACACAAAAGTTATCTTCTTGACAACACAGTTAAGGAGCCTGCCCGGAACTTCCTGTTCCCCCCCAACCACCAAGGATGTATCTGTACCCCTATACACTATCCCCCCAAAAAACATCCACCCCATCCCACTTACTTTGGCCCTAAACAATCCTACAACAGGCCATCTACCTGGGAGGATGGAACCCCTTCCCTCAAAACCACCTGTAGATCTTCTGCACACGAATCTCTCACAGTGTTTTACCTGTTTTATTTCTTTTCATGGGTCGCAGGTAGCCTAATGGTTAGAGTGGATCAGTGAATTTGATAAAGTTATTAAGAAATCCTAGCACACTTTATTGTAATCCTATTGTTTCTCACTGTGAGAGAACTGTGCAGAGGAAAGGGAGCGTTCTAGAATGTTAGCCTCTCTTTACTTTACTGATCAGTGTGAAACCTGGTCAGTTTTGGAGTGTTTTGTTAGCTTCTACTGTAAAGATATTGAGATGATCATTGATTTGACCATAGTGTTGAATGCCCTCTGTGAGGCTTCTCACGTAACAATATACACAGTGGACAAAACATTAAGATCATCCTTCCTAATATTGATTTGCTCCTCCCCTTTTGCCCTCAGAATAGCCTCAATTTGACGGCTATGAACTCTACAAGGTGCCAAAAGTGTTCCACGGGGATGCTGACCCATGTTGACCCCAATGCTTCCCACAGTTGTGTCAAGTTGGTCTGATGTCCTTTGGGTGGTGGACTGTTCTTGATACACACGGGAAACTGTTGAGTGAAAAACCCAGCAGCATTGCAGTTCTTGACACAAACCGGTGCGCCTGGCACCTACTAGCATACCCCGTTCAAAGGCACTTAAATATTTTGTCTGGCCCATTCACCCTCTGAATGGCACATATACACAATCCATGCCTCAATTATCTCATGGCTTAAAAATCCTTCAACATGTCTCCTTCTCTTCATCTACATTGATTTGTTGACCATTTAACAAGTGACATCAATAAGGGATCATAGCTTTCACCTGGTCAGTCTATGTCATAGAAAGAGCAGGTGTCCTTGACCTTTCGTACACTGAATGTCGTGTGACGGTTGACTGGGTGGAACTGCTTCCCTCTGCAGGTTTCTGTGGGAAACCACAAGTGATGATCAGTTTTCTGTGGGAAACCACAAGTGATGATCAGTTTTCTGTGGGAAACCACAAGTGATGATCAGTTTTCTGTGGGAAACCACAAGTGATGATCAGTTTTCTGTGGGAAACCACAAGTGATGATCAGTTTTCTGTGGGAAACCACAAGTGATGATCAGTTTTCTGTGGGAAACCACAAGTGATGATCAGTTTTCTGTGGGAAACCACAAGTGATGATCAGTTCTGTGGGAAACCACAAGTGATGATCAGTTTTCTGTGGGAAACCACCAGTGATGATCAGTTTTCTGTTAGAAACCGCAAGTGATGATCAGTTTTCTGTGAGAAACCACAAGTGATGATCAGTTTTCTGTGGGAAACTACAAGTGATGATCAGGTTTCTGTGGGAAACTACAATTGATGATCAGTTTTCTGTGGGAAACCACAAGTGATGATCAGGTTTCTGTGGGAAACTACAAGTGATGATCAGGTTTCTGTGGGAAACTACAATTGATGATCAGGTTTCTGTGGGAAACTACAATTGATGATCAGTTTTCTGTGGGAAACCACAAGTGATGATCAGGTTTCTGTGGGAAACTACAAGTGATGATCAGTTTTCTGTGGGAAACTACAAGTGATGATCAGTTTTCACCATTTTTTTTTTTACTACATAACTTTTGTTTATTCATAGACAAACTCTGAAACATGTTTATTAAATTGTCTTTTAAAACTAGATTTGTTTCAGTCAACAAATTCATAAAGCATCTCCCATTATTTATCTTTATGCATAAATGCCTCCTTTATCAAAGTGTTCATCTAACCCAACTATTAGCATGTTTAAGATCTTTACACAGTATATTTATCACACCCATCTAGCTAATTCATCTAACCCAACTATTAGTGTGTTTAAGACCTTTACATAGTATATTTATCATACCCATCTAGCTAATTCATCTAACCCAACTATTAGTTTAAGACCTTTACATAGTATATTTATCATACCCATCTAGCTAATTCAACTTAAGCTCCATTGAAACACTCCCCTAACTTGTTTATACAGGTCAGCGACTCACAGTGACGGAACAGAAGGGAGTAGCATGCTGAGACGTGTCTATCCTCCTTCCAACTCTCCTCCTCTGAAACGGTTGGGAGGAATATTCAAACAAACCCATGACATTTTATTTTATTACAAGCAAATGTTAGGATACACGATATACCAGACATGATGACACATGATATACCAGACTCCTAGATGACATACCAGACTCATGGGCTCCACATTCTGATACACAGCTAGAATTCTCATTCTTACACAGAAGTGAGGAATATTCTCTGATTAAGGCAGTTGTAGTAAGTCTGGATCATTGGACAACCACATGCATATTATCTGACACCCTTACAGTATATAATGCAGTATAAAATATACACCGAGCTTACCAAACATTAGTACTAGTACCGAGCTAAAAAAAAATCCTTCCTTTAAATCTGTCATCTACTGATTGAAGAGACATCAATAAGGGATCATAGCTTTCACCTGATCAGTCAATGCCATGGAAATATGTAGTATCCTCAGTGTATATTCATACCCAAGGCACAAGACAAAAGCTATTTTAAGAGTACTACAAGCACCTTCTCATCTCTTTAAGACCGCGTGCAAGTATTTCGTTAGACGTCATTAACCCTTTATAATGGTGTTAACTTGGTCCGCTCGCGGCCAAACTACATCAGATCAGTTATATGTATTATTTCTTAACCATGTCTAAATGCATTTCACCCATCGCCCCCCCCCCCCCCCTCCATGCGTTCATAGGTCATTGTCAGGCAGAATGAGGTTCTATATTGTTTGAATAAGACTCTGGACATCTGAAAAACAGCTCCACATGCAAAAGCCACGTGCACAAAAATAATCAATTAAAAAGTGAGAAAAGATTAAACACGTTATACTGAGTACCGGAGGACGTCAAATACTAAAATACTGGAACAGACGGGATTTTGAGTCTAAATCTGACACGTTTATACAATTCCTTTGACTAATTTGGGCACTTGTTAAGGTTAATACAGGGTTCAGCGTTGCTAACCTGCAAACCTCCAGTAACTTTCTTAAAATCCCAGGTTTCTAGAAACCTCCCGAAATGGAAGATCCCCAGAATCAATAGGGAATAAGCAGGACATCCGGGAAAGTCAGGGAATCGTCCAGAGTTTCTGGGACTTTGGGAAAGCTACTGGACATGTTGTCGAGTGTCGCCCCCTTGGGACTCGGAGGTCTACTTGCGTCCGACAGTCTCAGCCAGTTTCTTCAGTCTCTTCTTCAGTTCCAGAGGAAACTTCTCATAACATTTCTTACACACAGGCTTCATGTCAAACTCCACAAACTTGTTCCTGTCAACAGAGGACAGGGGAGACACAGTCAGTATTTTTGTAATGCATTTTGGGCTCCATTGTGTATGAAATGTGCTTTACGAATATATATATATATATATATATATATAGTATTCTCATGAACAGCAGCATATATATATATATATATATATATATATATATATATATATATATATATATATATATATATAGTATTCTCTCTATATATATATATAGTATTCTCTATATATATATATAGTATTCTCTATATATATATATAGTATTCTCTATATATATATATAGTATTCTCTATATATATATATAGTATTCTCTATATATATATATATAGTATTCTCTATATATATATATATAGTATTCTCTATATATATATATATATTTTATATTCTCATGAACAGCAGCACATGCAGGTTTCTATCCTTAGCAAGTTACACTACGACCACACAACTAGCCTGACAGGACAGAAATACAGTCCAGTTCCACTACGACCACACAACTAGCCTGACAGGACAGAAATACAGTCCAGTTCCACTACGACCACACAACTAGCCTGACAGGACAGAAATACAGTCCAGTTACACTACGACCACACAACTAGCCTGACAGGACAGAAATACAGTCCAGTTACACTACGACCACACAACTAGCCTGACAGGACAGAAATACAGTCCAGTTCCACTACGACCACACAACTAGCCTGACAGGACAGAAATACAGTCCAGTTCCACTACGACCACACAACTAGCCTGACAGGACAGAAATACAGTCCAGTTACACTACGACCACACAACTAGCCTGACAGGACAGAAATACAGTCCAGTTACACTACGACCACACAACTAGCCTGACAGGACAGAAATACAGTCCAGTTACACTACGACCACACAACTAGCCTGACAGGACAGAAATACAGTCCAGTTACACTACGACCACACAACTAGCCTGACAGGACAGAAATACAGTCCAGTTACACTACGACCACACAACTAGCCTGACAGGACAGAAATACAGTCCAGTTACACTACGACCACACAACTAGCCTGACAGGACAGAAATACAGTCCAGTTACACTACGACCACACAACTAGCCTGACAGGACAGAAATACAGTCCAGTTACACTACGACCACACAACTAGCCTGACAGGACAGAAATACAGTCCAGTTACACTACGACCACACAACTAGCCTGACAGAACAGAAATACAGTCCAGTTACACTACGACCACACAACTAGCCTGACAGGACAGAAATACAGTCAAGTTACACTACGACCACACAACTAGCCTGACAGGACAGAAATACAGTCAAGTTACACTACGACCACACAACTAGCCTGACAGGACAGAAATACAGTCAAGTTACACTACGACCACACAACTAGCCTGACAGGACAGAAATACAGTCAAGTTACACTACGACCACACAACTAGCCTGACAGGACAGAAATACAGTCAAGTTACACTACGACCACACAACTAGCCTGACAGGACAGAAATACAGTCAAGTTACACTACGACCACACAACTAGCCTGACAGGACAGAAATACAGTCAAGTTACACTACGACCACACAACTAGCCTGACAGGACAGAAATACAGTCCAGTTACACTACGACCACACAACTAGCCTGACAGGACAGAAATACAGTCCAGTTACACTACGACCACACAACTAGCCTGACAGGACAGAAATACAGTCAAGTTACACTACGACCACACAACTAGCCTGACAGGACAGAAATACAGTCAAGTTACACTACGACCACACAACTAGCCTGACAGGACAGAAATACAGTCAAGTTACACTACGACCACACAACTAGCCTGACAGGACAGAAATACAGTCAAGTTACACTACGACCACACAACTAGCCTGACAGGACAGAAATACAGTCAAGTTACACTACGACCACACAACTAGCCTGACAGGACAGAAATACAGTCAAGTTACACTACGACCACACAACTAGCCTGACAGGACAGAAATACAGTCAAGTTACACTACGACCACACAACTAGCCTGACAGGACAGAAATACAGTCAAGTTACACTACGACCACACAACTAGCCTGACAGGACAGAAATACAGTCAAGTTACACTACGACCACACAACTAGCCTGACAGGACAGAAATACAGTCAAGTTACACTACGACCACACAACTAGCCTGACAGGACAGAAATACAGTCAAGTTACACTACGACCACACAACTAGCCTGACAGGACAGAAATACAGTCAAGTTACACTACGACCACACAACTAGCCTGACAGGACAGAAATACAGTCCAGTTACACTACGACCACACAACTAGCCTGACAGGACAGAAATACAGTCAAGTTACACTACGACCACACAACTAGCCTGACAGGACAGAAATACAGTCAAGTTACACTACGACCACACAACTAGCCTGACAGGACAGAAATACAGTCAAGTTACACTACGACCACACAACTAGCCTGACAGGACAGAAATACAGTCCAGTTACACTACGACCACACAACTAGCCTGACAGGACAGAAATACAGTCAAGTTACACTACGACCACACAACTAGCCTGACAGGACAGAAATACAGTCCAGTTACACTACGACCACACAACTAGCCTGACAGGACAGAAATACAGTCAAGTTACACTACGACCACACAACTAGCCTGACAGGACAGAAATACAGTCCAGTTACACTACGACCACACAACTAGCCTGACAGGACAGAAATACAGTCAAGTTACACTACGACCACACAACTAGCCTGACAGGACAGAAATACAGTCCAGTTACACTACGACCACACAACTAGCCTGACAGGACAGAAATACAGTCCAGTTACACTACGACCACACAACTAGCCTGACAGGACAGAAATACAGTCAAGTTACACTACGACCACACAACTAGCCTGACAGGACAGAAATACAGTCAAGTTACACTACGACCACACAACTAGCCTGACAGGACAGAAATACAGTCAAGTTACACTACGACCACACAACTAGCCTGACAGGACAGAAATACAGTCCAGTTACACTACGACCACACAACTAGCCTGACAGGACAGAAATACAGTCAAGTTACACTACGACCACACAACTAGCCTGACAGGACAGAAATACAGTCAAGTTACACTACGACCACACAACTAGCCTGACAGGACAGAAATACAGTCAAGTTACACTACGACCACACAACTAGCCTGACAGGACAGAAATACAGTCAAGTTACACTACGACCACACAACTAGCCTGACAGGACAGAAATACAGTCAAGTTACACTACGACCACACAACTAGCCTGACAGGACAGAAATACAGTCCAGTTACACTACGACCACACAACTAGCCTGACAGGACAGAAATACAGTCAAGTTACACTACGACCACACAACTAGCCTGACAGGACAGAAATACAGTCCAGTTACACTACGACCACACAACTAGCCTGACAGGACAGAAATACAGTCCAGTTACACTACGACCACACAACTAGCCTGACAGGACAGAAATACAGTCCAGTTACACTACGACCACACAACTAGCCTGACAGGACAGAAATACAGTCCAGTTACACTACGACCACACAACTAGCCTGACAGGACAGAAATACAGTCAAGTTACACTACGACCACACAACTAGCCTGACAGGACAGAAATACAGTCCAGTTACACTACGACCACACAACTAGCCTGACAGGACAGAAATACAGTCAAGTTACACTACGACCACACAACTAGCCTGACAGGACAGAAATACAGTCCAGTTACACTACGACCACACAACTAGCCTGACAGGACAGAAATACAGTCCAGTTACACTACGACCACACAACTAGCCTGACAGGACAGAAATACAGTCCAGTTACACTACGACCACACAACTAGCCTGACAGGACAGAAATACAGTCCAGTTACACTACGACCACACAACTAGCCTGACAGGACAGAAATACAGTCCAGTTACACTACGACCACACAACTAGCCTGACAGGACAGAAATACAGTCCAGTTACACTACGACCACACAACTAGCCTGACAGGACAGAAATACAGTCCAGTTACACTACGACCACACAACTAGCCTGACAGGACAGAAATACAGTCAAGTTACACTACGACCACACAACTAGCCTGACAGGACAGAAATACAGTCCAGTTCCACTACGACCACACAACTAGCCTGACAGGACAGAAATACAGTCCAGTTCCACTACGACCACACAACTAGCCTGACAGGACAGAAATACAGTCCAGTTACACTACGACCACACAACTAGCCTGACAGGACAGAAATACAGTCAAGTTACACTACGACCACACAACTAGCCTGACAGGACAGAAATACAGTCAAGTTACACTACGACCACACAACTAGCCTGACAGGACAGAAATACAGTCCAGTTACACTACGACCACACAACTAGCCTGACAGGACAGAAATACAGTCCAGTTACACTACGACCACACAACTAGCCTGACAGGACAGAAATACAGTCCAGTTCCACTACGACCACACAACTAGCCTGACAGGACAGAAATACAGTCCAGTTCCACTACGACCACACAACTAGCCTGACAGGACAGAAATACAGTCCAGTTACACTACGACCACACAACTAGCCTGACAGGACAGAAATACAGTCAAGTTACACTACGACCACACAACTAGCCTGACAGGACAGAAATACAGTCAAGTTACACTACGACCACACAACTAGCCTGACAGGACAGAAATACAGTCCAGTTACACTACGACCACACAACTAGCCTGACAGGACAGAAATACAGTCAAGTTACACTACGACCACACAACTAGCCTGACAGGACAGAAATACAGTCCAGTTCCACTACGACCACACAACTAGCCTGACAGGACAGAAATACAGTCCAGTTACACTACGACCACACAACTAGCCTGACAGGACAGAAATACAGTCCAGTTACACTACGACCACACAACTAGCCTGACAGGACAGAAATACAGTCCAGTTACACTACGACCACACAACTAGCCTGACAGGACAGAAATACAGTCCAGTTACACTACGACCACACAACTAGCCTGACAGGACAGAAATACAGTCAAGTTACACTACGACCACACAACTAGCCTGACAGGACAGAAATACAGTCCAGTTCCACTACGACCACACAACTAGCCTGACAGGACAGAAATACAGTCCAGTTCCACTACGACCACATAACTAGCCTGACAGGACAGAAATACAGTCCAGTTACACTACGACCACACAACTAGCCTGACAGGACAGAAATACAGTCAAGTTACACTACGACCACACAACTAGCCTGACAGGACAGAAATACAGTCAAGTTACACTACGACCACACAACTAGCCTGACAGGACAGAAATACAGTCCAGTTACACTACGACCACACAACTAGCCTGACAGGACAGAAATACAGTCCAGTTACACTACGACCACACAACTAGCCTGACAGGACAGAAATACAGTCCAGTTACACTACGACCACACAACTAGCCTGACAGGACAGAAATACAGTCCAGTTACACTACGACCACACAACTAGCCTGACAGGACAGAAATACAGTCAAGTTACACTACGACCACACAACTAGCCTGACAGGACAGAAATACAGTCCAGTTACACTACGACCACACAACTAGCCTGACAGGACAGAAATACAGTCCAGTTCCACTACGACCACACAACTAGCCTGACAGGACAGAAATACAGTCCAGTTCCACTACGACCACACAACTAGCCTGACAGGACAGAAATACAGTCCAGTTACACTACGACCACACAACTAGCCTGACAGGACAGAAATACAGTCAAGTTACACTACGACCACACAACTAGCCTGACAGGACAGAAATACAGTCAAGTTACACTACGACCACACAACTAGCCTGACAGGACAGAAATACAGTCCAGTTACACTACGACCACACAACTAGCCTGACAGGACAGAAATACAGTCAAGTTACACTACGACCACACAACTAGCCTGACAGGACAGAAATACAGTCCAGTTCCACTACGACCACACAACTAGCCTGACAGGACAGAAATACAGTCCAGTTACACTACGACCACACAACTAGCCTGACAGGACAGAAATACAGTCCAGTTACACTACGACCACACAACTAGCCTGACAGGACAGAAATACAGTCCAGTTACACTACGACCACACAACTAGCCTGACAGGACAGAAATACAGTCAAGTTACACTACGACCACACAACTAGCCTGACAGGACAGAAATACAGTCAAGTTACACTACGACCACACAACTAGCCTGACAGGACAGAAATACAGTCCAGTTACACTACGACCACACAACTAGCCTGACAGGACAGAAATACAGTCCAGTTACACTACGACCACACAACTAGCCTGACAGGACAGAAATACAGTCCAGTTACACTACGACCACACAACTAGCCTGACAGGACAGAAATACAGTCCAGTTACACTACGACCACACAACTAGCCTGACAGGACAGAAATACAGTCAAGTTACACTACGAACACACAACTAGCCTGACAGGACAGAAATACAGTCAAGTTACACTACGACCACACAACTAGCCTGACAGGACAGAAATACAGTCCAGTTACACTACGACCACACAACTAGCATGACAGGAGAGAAATACAGTCCAGTTACACTACGACCACACAACTAGCATGACAGGAGAGAAATACAGTCCAGTTACACTACGACCACACAACTAGCCTGACAGGAGAGAAATACAGTCCAGTTACACTACGACCACACAACTAGCCTGACAGGACAGAAATACAGTCAAGATACACTACGACCACACAACTAGCCTGACAGGACAGAAATACAGTCAAGTTACACTACGACCACACAACTAGCCTGACAGGACAGAAATACAGTCCAGTTACACTACGACCACACAACTAGCATGACAGGAGAGAAATACAGTCCAGTTACACTACGACCACACAACTAGCATGACAGGAGAGAAATACAGTCCAGTTACACTACGACCACACAACTAGCCTGACAGGAGAGAAATACAGTCCAGTTACACTACGACCACACAACTAGCCTGACAGGACAGAAATACAGTCCAGTTACACTACGACCACACAACTAGCCTGACAGGACAGAAATACAGTCCAGTTACACTACGACCACACAACTAGCCTGACAGGACAGAAATACAGTCAAGTTACACTACGACCACACAACTAGCCTGACAGGACAGAAATACAGTCAAGTTACAGTACGACCACACAACTAGCCTGACAGGACAGAAATACAGTCCAGTTACACTACGACCACACAACTAGCCTGACAGGACAGAAATACAGTCCAGTTACACTACGACCACACAACTAGCCTGACAGGACAGAAATACAGTCCAGTTACACTACGACCACACAACTAGCCTGACAGGACAGAAATACAGTCCAGTTACACTACGACCACACAACTAGCCTGACAGGACAGAAATACAGTCCAGTTACACTACGACCACACAACTAGCCTGACAGGACAGAAATACAGTCAAGTTACACTACGACCACACAACTAGCCTGACAGGACAGAAATACAGTCAAGTTACACTACGACCACACAACTAGCCTGACAGGACAGAAATACAGTCCAGTTACACTACGACCACACAACTAGCATGACAGGAGAGAAATACAGTCCAGTTACACTACGACCACACAACTAGCATGACAGGAGAGAAATACAGTCCAGTTACACTACGACCACACAACTAGCCTGACAGGAGAGAAATACAGTCCAGTTACACTACGACCACACAACTAGCCTGACAGGACAGAAATACAGTCCAGTTACACTACGACCACACAACTAGCCTGACAGGACAGAAATACAGTCCAGTTACACTACGACCACACAACTAGCCTGACAGGACAGAAATACAGTCAAGTTACACTACGACCACACAACTAGCCTGACAGGACAGAAATACAGTCAAGTTACACTACGACCACACAACTAGCCTGACAGGACAGAAATACAGTCCAGTTACACTACGACCACACAACTAGCCTGACAGGACAGAAATACAGTCCAGTTACACTACGACCACACAACTAGCCTGACAGGACAGAAATACAGTCCAGTTACACTACGACCACACAACTAGCCTGACAGGACAGAAATACAGTCCAGTTACACTACGACCACACAACTAGCCTGACAGGACAGAAATACAGTCAAGTTACACTACGACCACACAACTAGCCTGACAGGACAGAAATACAGTCCAGTTACACTACGACCACACAACTAGCCTGACAGGACAGAAATACAGTCCAGTTCCACTACGACCACACAACTAGCCTGACAGGACAGAAATACAGTCCAGTTCCACTACGACCACACAACTAGCCTGACAGGACAGAAATACAGTCCAGTTCCACTACGACCACACAACTAGCCTGACAGGACAGAAATACAGTCCAGTTACACTACGACCACACAACTAGCCTGACAGGACAGAAATACAGTCAAGTTACACTACGACCACACAACTAGCCTGACAGGACAGAAATACAGTCAAGTTACACTACGACCACACAACTAGCCTGACAGGACAGAAATACAGTCCAGTTACACTACGACCACACAACTAGCCTGACAGGAGAGAAATACAGTCCAGTTACACTACGACCACACAACTAGCATGACAGGAGAGAAATACAGTCCAGTTACACTACGACCACACAACTAGCCTGACAGGAGAGAAATACAGTCCAGTTACACTACGACCACACAACTAGCATGACAGGAGAGAAATACAGTCCAGTTACACTACGACCACACAACTAGCATGACAGGAGAGAAATACAGTCCAGTTACACTACGACCACACAACTAGCCTGACAGGAGAGAAATACAGTCCAGTTACACTACGACCACACAACTAGCCTGACAGGACAGAAATACAGTCCAGTTACACTACGACCACACAACTAGCCTGACAGGACAGAAATACAGTCCAGTTACACTACGACCACACAACTAGCCTGACAGGACAGAAATACAGTCAAGTTACACTACGACCACACAACTAGCCTGACAGGACAGAAATACAGTCCAGTTACACTACGACCACACAACTAGCCTGACAGGACAGAAATACAGTCCAGTTACACTACGACCACACAACTAGCCTGACAGGACAGAAATACAGTCCAGTTACACTACGACCACACAACTAGCCTGACAGTACAGAAATACAGTCCAGTTACACTACGACCACACAACTAGCCTGACAGGACAGAAATACAGTCAAGTTACACTACGACCACACAACTAGCCTGACAGGACAGAAATACAGTCCAGTTACACTACGACCACACAACTAGCCTGACAGGACAGAAATACAGTCCAGTTCCACTACGACCACACAACTAGCCTGACAGGACAGAAATACAGTCCAGTTCCACTACGACCACACAACTAGCCTGACAGGACAGAAATACAGTCCAGTTCCACTACGACCACACAACTAGCCTGACAGGACAGAAATACAGTCCAGTTACACTACGACCACACAACTAGCCTGACAGGACAGAAATACAGTCAAGTTACACTACGACCACACAACTAGCCTGACAGGACAGAAATACAGTCAAGTTACACTACGACCACACAACTAGCCTGACAGGACAGAAATACAGTCCAGTTACACTACGACCACACAACTAGCCTGACAGGACAGAAATACAGTCCAGTTACACTACGACCACACAACTAGCCTGACAGGACAGAAATACAGTCCAGTTACACTACGACCACACAGCTAGCCTGACAGGACAGAAATACAGTCAAGTTACACTACGACCACACAACTAGCCTGACAGGACAGAAATACAGTCAAGTTACACTACGACCACACAACTAGCCTGACAGGACAGAAATACAGTCAAGTTACACTACGACCACACAACTAGCCTGACAGGACAGAAATACAGTCAAGTTACACTACGACCACACAACTAGCCTGACAGGACAGAAATACAGTCCAGTTACACTACGACCACACAACTAGCCTGACAGGACAGAAATACAGTCCAGTTCCACTACGACCACACAACTAGCCTGACAGGACAGAAATACAGTCCAGTTACACTACGACCACACAACTAGCCTGACAGGACAGAAATACAGTCCAGTTACACTACGACCACACAACTAGCCTGACAGGACAGAAATACAGTCCAGTTACACTACGACCACACAACTAGCCTGACAGGACAGAAATACAGTCAAGTTACACTACGACCACACAACTAGCCTGACAGGACAGAAATACAGTCAAGTTACACTACGACCACACAACTAGCCTGACAGGACAGAAATACAGTCCAGTTACACTACGACCACACAACTAGCCTGACAGGACAGAAATACAGTCCAGTTACACTACGACCACACAACTAGCCTGACAGGACAGAAATACAGTCCAGTTACACTACGACCACACAACTAGCCTGACAGGACAGAAATACAGTCCAGTTACACTACGACCACACAACTAGCCTGACAGGACAGAAATACAGTCAAGTTACACTACGACCACACAACTAGCCTGACAGGACAGAAATACAGTCAAGTTACACTACGACCACACAACTAGCCTGACAGGACAGAAATACAGTCCAGTTACACTACGACCACACAACTAGCATGACAGGAGAGAAATACAGTCCAGTTACACTACGACCACACAACTAGCATGACAGGAGAGAAATACAGTCCAGTTACACTACGACCACACAACTAGCCTGACAGGAGAGAAATACAGTCCAGTTACACTACGACCACACAACTAGCCTGACAGGACAGAAATACAGTCCAGTTACACTACGACCACACAACTAGCCTGACAGGACAGAAATACAGTCCAGTTACACTACGACCACACAACTAGCCTGACAGGACAGAAATACAGTCCAGTTACACTACGACCACACAACTAGCCTGACAGGACAGAAATACAGTCAGATGTACTGAAGTGGAACCAACAGTAAATATTTCATTTTAAAGGGAAATGACCTCCATAACATATGTATGTGGAAGATGACACATTACACCTTTCATCACAACGAGTACGTCCCAAATGGCACCCTGTTCCCTATATAGTGCACTACGTTGGACCAGGGCCCTATTGCACCCTGTTCCCTATATAGTGCACTACGTTGGACCAGGGCCCTATTGCACCCTGTTCCCTTTATAGTGCACTACTTTAGACCAGGGCCCTATTGCACCCTGTTCCCTTTATAGTGCACTACTTTAGACCAGGGCCCTATTGCACCCTGTTCCCTTTATAGTGCACTACTTTAGACCAGGGCCCTATTGCACCCTGTTCCCTATATAGTGCACTACGTTGGACCAGGGCCCTATTGCACCCTGTTCCCTTTATAGTGCACTACTTTAGACCAGGGCCCTATTGCACCCTGTTCCCTTTATAGTGCACTACTTTAGACCAGGGCCCTATTGCACCCTGTTCCCTATATAGTGCACTACGTTGGACCAGGGCCCTATTGCACCCTGTTCCCTTTATAGTGCACTACTTTAGACCAGGGCCCTATTGCACCCTGTTCCCTTTATAGTGCACTACTTTAGACCAGGGCCCTATTGCACCCTGTTCCCTTTATAGTGCACTACTTTAGACCAGGGCCCTATTGCACCCTATTCCCTTTATAGTGCACTACGTTGGACCAGGGCCCACAAGTTGTCATTTGGGACGCAATCCATTGTCACATAACAGAAGAACATGACAGAACAATGACAGAACAGATCAAGCAAACTGGAGGAGAAAACAACAACAAAAAGGAAAGACAATAGGAGGAAAAGCTAAATGAAGATGACAGGAAGTGGAATTACTAACCCATGGATGGAAATGAAAGGAGGATAGTGAAGATGACAGGAAGTGGAATTACTAACCCATGGATGGAAATGAGCGAGAGGAGGATAGTGAAGATGACAGGAAGAGGACTGGAAAAGTCTACAGACAGATAACTGGTTTCTTTTTGCGGTCTTTTGAGGCGTCCCTCTCGCGTCGGGCCAGTCTGCGTTTCAGCTCCTCAGGCATCCGCTCGTAACAGTGCTTACATACAGGCTTCAGATCTACCTCTACAAACTTGTCTCTGTTACCCCACAGGGAGGGGAGGGAGAGAGAAGAGAAAACAGAGGGGGAGAGAGAGAAGAGAAACCAGAGGGGGAGAGAGAGAAGAGAAACCAGAGGGGGAGAGAGAAGAGAAACCAGAGGGAGGGAGAGAGAAGAGAAGACAGAGGGCGGGAGAGAGAGAAGAGAAACCAGAGGGGGAGAGAGAAGAGAAACCAGAGGGAGGGAGAGAGAAGAGAAAAGAGGGGGAGAGAGAGAAGAGAAAACAGAGGGAGAGAGAGAGAAGAGAAACCAGAGGGGGAGAGAGAGAAGAGAAAACAGAGGGAGAGAGAGAGAAGAGAAACCAGAGGGGGAGAGAGAGAAGAGAAAACAGAGGGAGGGAGAGAGAAGAGAAAAGAGGGGGAGAGAGAGAAGAGAAACCAGAGGGGGAGAGAGAGAAGAGAAACCAGAGGGGGAGAGAGAGAAGAGAAACCAGAGGGGGAGAGAGAGAAGAGAAAACAGAGGGGGAGAGAGAGAGAGAAGAGAAAACAGAGGGAGGGAGAGAGAAGAGAAACCAGAGGGGGAGAGAGAGAAGAGAAACCAGAGGGGGAGAGAGAGAAGAGAAAACAGAGGGGGAGAGAGAAGAGAAAACAGAGGGGGAGAGAGAGAAGAGAAAACAGAGGGGGAGAGAGAGAAGAGAAAACAGAGGGGGAGAGAGAAGAGAAAACAGAGGGGGAGAGAGAGAGAGAGAAGAGAAACCAGAGGGAGAGAAGAGAAAACAGAGGGAGAGGGAGAGAAGAGAAACCAGAGGGAGAAGGAGAAGAGAAACCAGAGGGAGAGAGAGAAGAGAAAACAGAGGGAGAGAAGAGAAAACAGAGGGAGAGAAGAGAAAACAGAGGGAGAGGGAGAGAAGAGAAACCAGAGGGAGAAGGAGAAGAGAAACCAGAGGATGGAAAAAGCACAGGGTGGAGAAGTAAGAAGACTAGAGATAATAAGAGGAAAAAACAGATTGTGTCCAATAGAAGGTTGGAGAAAACACAGTACTTTATAGGGAATAGGGTGTCATTTGGCACACAGATTGAGAGGAAGGCGGGACAACGGCACACAGGAAGAGCTAAAGGGTTAGGAAAGAGCCCAGTATAATACCACTGATATATAATAATGTAATAATAACATACTTGAGGGTGAGCTTGGTGTTGCAGGTGGCGCAGGAGAAACAGTTCACACACCATGCTTTGTTCAGGGCTGACACCACTACAGGAACAACAGAAAGTCCATTATGGCTTTAGATCCTTCTAAAACAATTCATTCAAAAATGAAAAAAACACAGTTGATGCTTACCGTCTCCTTCAATCACTCTGTTGCAGTGGTAGCACACATCACCAAAGAGCTAGAGGGTTGAGACACGGGCAGAGATGAGCATTTCATTCACCAAACATACACCACTTGATTTAACCATTATCAAACTTTACATCTCAGTCAGTGCCAGCCAGAACAACATGCAATAACTGTGTTACTCAGCAACCCCTATCCCACGAACGTTTGTGGACATGAGCCCCATGGGACCTGTCAAACATAGTGCATTACATAGGGAATAGGGTACCATTACCTGGTTGTAGTGGGTCTCACAGTCAGATCATAGCTGTATTACCTGGTTGTAGTGGGTCTCACAGTCAGATCATAGCTGTATTACCTAGTTGTAGTGGGTCTCACAGTCAGATCATAGCTTTATTACTTGGTTGTAGTGGGTCTCACAGTCAGATCATAGCTTTATTACCTGGTTGTAGTGGGTCTCACAGTCAGATCATAGCTTTATTACCTGGTTGTAGCGGGTCTCACAGTCAGATCATAGCTGTATTACCTGGTTGTAGTGGGTCTCAGTCAGATCATAGATGTATTACCTGGTTGTAGTGGGTCTCAGTCAGATCATAGCTTTATTACCTGGTTGTAGTGGGTCTCAGTCAGATCATAGATGTATTACCTGGTTGTAGTGGGTCTCAGTCAGATCATAGCTTTATTACCTGGTTGTAGTGGGTCTCAGTCAGATCATAGCTTTATTACCTGGTTGTAGTGGGTCTCAGTCAGATCATAGCTTTATTACCTGGTTGTAGTGGGTCTCAGTCAGATCATAGCTTTATTACCTGGTTGTAGTGGGTCTCAGTCAGATCATAGCTTTATTACCTGGTTGTAGTGGGTCTCACAGTCAGATCATAGCTTTATTACCTGGTTGTAGTGGGTCTCACAGTCAGATCATAGCTTTATTACCTGGTTGTAGTGGGTCTCACAGTCAGATCATAGCTTTATTACCTGGTTGTAGTGGGTCTCACAGTCAGATCATAGCTTTATTACCTGGTTGTAGTGGGTCTCACAGTCAGATCATAGCTTTATTACCTGGTTGTAGTGGGTCTCACAGTCAGATCATAGCTTTATTACCTGGTTGTAGTGGGTCTCACAGTCAGATCATAGCTGTATTACCTAGTTGTAGTGGGTCTCAGTCAGATCATAGCTTTATTACCTGGTTGTAGTGGGTCTCACAGTCAGATCAAAGCTTTATTACCTGGTTGTAGTGGGTCTCACAGTAGGCCAGACCTTTCCTCTCATAGTGGCGGTGTCCAAGGAACGGCTTCTCACACTTAGCACACACAAAATGCTGCAAACACAGGCAACATCACATGTTAGCATGGCTAACTGTTGTACCAGGCAACATCACATGTTAGCATGGCTAATGGCTAACTGTAGTACCAGGCAACATCACATGTTAGCATGGATAATGGCTAACTGTAGTCACAGGGAAGTAGCATCCCAAGTTAGCATGGCTAATAGCTAACTCTCGTCACAGGCAGACACCACTACACAGGCATTAGCATATTGCTAACTCTACTCACAGGCACAAGCAGTTAAGTTAGCTAACTTTGCTAACTCTAGTCAGCTGCCATCAGGGCACGTATTCACAAAGAGTATCAGTGTAGGAGTGCTGATCTAGGATCAGGTGATCTACCTGTACATATGTTATTCATTATGATCTTAAAGGTCATGAACAGTCAAAAAAAATCTGTTTTTCATAAAACTGGATGATATTTGAATGAAACCAGGTTAAAGTATGAAAAATGACCATTGCTCCTACATTGATAAAGTCATAAAGCTACTGGTCCCCCATGTCAAACACTTGGATTCATTGTTACATAGGGTGACATCACCCTAACTCATTTTAATACACCAATGGTAACATGATATTCTCTTACCTAATTTAAATAAGTACCGCTTTGTAACCAACATCGGAGAAGGTGTGTTTGTGGAGGGGTGTGGTTTATACAGCTACTCTACTGGTGCCTGTAGGGTGTCATCAAATATAATTACAAGTTTACACTATTCATCTATGGTAAAGACACTCGTGTCCCCTTTTATCTGTGTCTGGTGTTATCTAGTTACTGGTTAGTTACTGGTTAGCTAGGTCTTCATCTGTGTCTGGTGTTAGCTAGTTACTGGCTAGCTAGGTCTTCATCTGTGTCTGGTGTTAGCTAGTTACTGGCTAGCTAGGTCTTCATCTGTGTCTGGTGTTATCTAGTTACTGGTTAGCTAGGTCTTCATCTGTGTCTGGTGTTAGCTAGGTCTTCATCTGTGTCTGGTGTTATTTAGTTACTGGTGTTAGCTAGGTCTTCATCTGTGTCTGGCGTTAGCTAGTTACTGGTTAGCTGGGTCTTCATCTGTGTCTGGTGTTAGCTGGGTCTTCATCTGTGTCTGGTGTTAGCTGGGTCTTCATCTGTGTCTGGTGTTAGCTGGGTCTTCATCTGTGTCTGGTGTTAGCTAGGTCTTCATCTGTGTCTGGTGTTAGCTAGGTCTTCATCTGTGTCTGGTGTTAGCTAGGTCTTCATCTGTGTCTGGTGTTAGCTAGGTCTTCATCTGTGTCTGGTGTTAGCTAGGTCTTCATCTGTGTCTGGTGTTAGCTAGGTCTTCATCTGTGTCTGGTGTTAGCTAGGTCTTCATCTGTGTCTGGTGTTAGCTAGGTCTTCATCTGTGTCTGGTGTTAGCTAGGTCTTCATCTGTGTCTGGTGTTAGCTAGGTCTTCATCTGTGTCTGGTGTTAGCTAGGTCTTCATCTGTGTCTGGTGTTAGCTAGGTCTTCATCTGTGTCTGGTGTTAGCTAGGTCTTCATCTGTGTCTGGTGTTAGCTAGGTCTTCATCTGTGTCTGGTGTTAGCTAGGTCTTCATCTGTGTCTGGTGTTAGCTAGGTCTTCATCTGTGTCTGGTGTTAGCTAGGTCTTCATCTGTGTCTGGTGTTAGCTAGGTCTTCATCTGTGTCTGGTGTTAGCTAGGTCTTCATCTGTGTCTGGTGTTAGCTAGGTCTTCATCTGTGTCTGGTGTTAGCTAGGTCTTCATCTGTGTCTGGTGTTAGCTAGGTCTTCATCTGTGTCTGGTGTTAGCTAGGTCTTCATCTGTGTCTGGTGTTAGCTAGGTCTTCATCTGTGTCTGGTGTTAGCTAGGTCTTCATCTGTGTCTGGTGTTAGCTAGGTCTTCATCTGTGTCTGGTGTTAGCTAGGTCTTCATCTGTGTCTGGTGTTAGCTAGGTCTTCATCTGTGTCTGGTGTTAGCTAGGTCTTCATCTGTGTCTGGTGTTAGCTAGGTCTTCATCTGTGTCTGGTGTTAGCTAGGTCTTCATCTGTGTCTGGTGTTAGCTAGGTCTTCATCTGTGTCTGGTGTTAGCTAGGTCTTCATCTGTGTCTGGTGTTAGCTAGGTCTTCATCTGTGTCTGGTGTTAGCTAGGTCTTCATCTGTGTCTGGTGTTAGCTAGGTCTTCATCTGTGTCTGGTGTTAGCTAGGTCTTCATCTGTGTCTGGTGTTAGCTAGGTCTTCATCTGTGTCTGGTGTTAGCTAGGTCTTCATCTGTGTCTGGTGTTAGCTAGGTCTTCATCTGTGTCTGGTGTTAGCTAGGTCTTCATCTGTGTCTGGTGTTAGCTAGGTCTTCATCTGTGTCTGGTGTTAGCTAGGTCTTCATCTGTGTCTGGTGTTAGCTAGGTCTTCATCTGTGTCTGGTGTTAGCTAGGTCTTCATCTGTGTCTGGTGTTAGCTAGGTCTTCATCTGTGTCTGGTGTTAGCTAGGTCTTCATCTGTGTCTGGTGTTAGCTAGGTCTTCATCTGTGTCTGGTGTTAGCTAGGTCTTCATCTGTGTCTGGTGTTAGCTAGGTCTTCATCTGTGTCTGGTGTTAGCTAGGTCTTCATCTGTGTCTGGTGTTAGCTAGGTCTTCATCTGTGTCTGGTGTTAGCTAGGTCTTCATCTGTGTCTGGTGTTAGCTAGGTCTTCATCTGTGTCTGGTGTTAGCTAGGTCTTCATCTGTGTCTGGTGTTAGCTAGGTCTTCATCTGTGTCTGGTGTTAGCTAGGTCTTCATCTGTGTCTGGTGTTATCTAGTTACTGGTTAGCTAGGTCTTCATTTGTGTCTGGTGTTATCTAGTTACTGGTTAGCTGGGTCTTCATCGGTGTCTGGTGTTATCTAGTTACGGACTAGCTGGGTCTTCAGCCAGCATGAAATGGGGGTTGTTAGAAATTCAGACGCCGTTGTCATGTGAACCACATCATAACAGACATGCCAAATGGGAGAGGTGTTTTTTTTGTTTTATGATATTGATGCAACTTCAATGTTTGAGTTGCTTGTGTATCACCACATTTGCTTGAGATGATTTTACTGCAACACTGTATCTAAGTTGTTTGACGTCGGGGTTTCACAGAGCTGTCAGTCAAGGAGCGCTCACAAGAATAAGCTCCCCACTCAGCCTGTCTTTTCAAACTTCCTGGTCGTTAGAGATAGAGCACTTTTCCCTCACATTGAGCATTTCTATCCAAAACAAATATTATGGGTGATATTTTGGGTGATACTCAAAATGCTATTTTACATGGGAATCAGAATGACTGTTTGGGACCTTTAAAGACTAAGCTAACCCTATATCAGCCCTACTCTGAGAGCTTTATGAATACAACTGGCCCAAGTAACTCAACGGGGCTTGGTCAGAAAGATGCATGACACACACACAGCAGTCATTTAGGACAGGCAGTGGAACAGTGGCCTCTAGTGGAGAGAATGTCAACTGCAGGCAGGCCAGGCACTGTAGACTACTTGTTGTGTATTCATCAGTACTGTAAAGTTGTGAGAGATTAAAATGCAACAATGTGCATGTGTTTAGACACCCATACACATGTATTTCTGGGTAAGAAGAACTTATCTGTGAATGTGGTAACGGTATGCCTCTTGTTTCTATTGACATATGACAGGTGTTTGTGGCTGAAGAGTGTAGTTGTGTAGCTAGCTATGCAATGTTGTTTCCTGTAGTGCAGTTTCTATGTGTGGGAGAAGAAAGACCTCCTTTCTCCTTGTATGTGTCCCAAATGGCACCCTATTCCCTACACAGGTCCCTAACTCTGACCAGAACACTATGGGCTCTGGTTAAAGTAGTGCACTACACAGGGCCCTAACTCTGACCAGAACACTATGGGCTCTGGTTAAAACGTAGTGCACTACATAGGGGACTACTGCCATTTGGGACATAACACCTTCTCACCATGTTAAAGTGCCACTCGCAGTAGGCATAGCCCTTACATTCATAGTAGGGATGGCCCTGGAACGATCGCTCACATACACTACACCCAAAGTGCTGGGAGAGGAGGAGGAGGGGGAGGATGGAGGGGGGAGGAGGAGGAGGAGGGAGGAGGAGAAGGGAGGGATAAAAGAAGCCACAAAGATGAGGATGTAGAGAAGGATGAAGGAATGTGTTGGAAGGAAAAGGTGTCACAGGATGGAGAGCAGATAGAGTTACTCACAGTCCAATCAAACATACGCTCTCTGAACACGAAGGAAATTATTAAAATGTAACATATCATTTCTTTGTAAAAGCTTACTCAACAAACATCTGACTAACCCATTACGTTTGAGTCCAAATATGTCTAAAATACCACTAGATCCCATCATGTCATTTCTGACCACACACCTCGACGTGCCACTGCTTGCCCATGGCGTTGACCACGCGTCCCTCGATGGGCCTCCTGCAGGCGCCACAGATCGGCACCCCCATCTTATCATGGCAGGGCAGACAGTACAGCTCTCCCTTCAGCTCCCTGGCATCTGCTGTCAGCTCCTTACTACAGGGAGAGGGGAGGGACAAACATTACCACAGCTCCTTACTACAGGGAGAGGGGAGGGACAAACATTACTACAGGGAGAGGGGAGGGACAAACATTACTACAGGGAGAGGGGAGGGACAAACATTACTACAGCTCCTTACTACAGGGAGAGGAGAGGGACAAATATTACTACAGCTCCTTACTACAGGGAGAGGGGAGGGACAAACATTATATTACACAAAACACACACACAGTGGTTTTGTAGCAGGGTAAATGGTAACATCTTAAACACTCTTGCTTTCATTAGTTCCAAATACTGACTGAACCACATAATGGAATCAGGAGCACATTATGTCAGATATCAGGAGGGAGACGTGAAGCGTACTGACCCACAGTTGTTGCAGTTGAAGTGGTCGGGGTGGTAGGGGTCGTTCTTAAAGATGAGGGGGCTGTCCTCGATGATGGCATGGCATTTCTGACAGATGTACTTCCCCAGACCTCTAGCCTTCTCACGGTTATGACAGGGTCGACACAGGTGCCTGGTTAGGAACAAACATTACTACAGGGAGAGGGGAGGGACAAACATTACTACAGCTCCTTACTACAGGGAGAGGGGAGGGACAAAGCAGGATGGGTACGTACATCCAACATGTCTCACTGGACAGGGACAAAGCAGGATGGGTACGTACATCCAACATGTCTCACTGGACAGGGACAAAGCAGGATGGGTACGTACATCCAACATGTCTCACTGGACAGGGACAAAGCAGGATGGGTACGTACATCCAACATGTCTCACTGGACAGGGACAAAGCAGGATGGGTAAGTACATCCAACATGTCTCACTGGACAGGGACAAAGCAGGATGGGTACGTACATCCAACATGTCTCACTGGACAGGGACAAAGCAGGATGGGTACGCACATCCAACATGTCTCACTGGACAGGGACAAAGCAGAATGGGTAAGTACATGCAGCATGTCTCACTGGACAGGGACAAGGCAGGGAAAGGGTGGAAACAGTAGAAGTTGCTACTACACTTTATCTACAGTGTTGGGAAAGTATTGGCCTCCTTTCTGACGGTCTCTTGCATATTGTTGATACTGAATGTTATCAGATCTTCAACCAAAACCTGATATTAGATAAAGGGAACCTGAGTTTACAAATATCAACCAACTGAGAAAATCAGAAAAAGGGGCAAATACTTTCTCACACCACTGTTTTATACAAACATACTATTGTGAGTTGATTTGTGATTGGTTAAATAGTCATCTACCATGGTATAATGTGCAGTGTGATTGGTTGGGGACTCCCCTGCATAATGTGCAATGTGATTGGTTGGGGACTCCCCTGCATAATGTGCAGTGTGATTGGTTGGGGACTCCCCTGCATAATGTGCAGTGTGATTGGTTGGGGACTCCCCTGCATAATGTGCAGTGTGATTGGTTGGGGACTCCCCTGCATAATGTGCAGTGTGATTGGTTGGGGACTCCCCTGCATAATGTGCAGTGTGATTGGTTGGGGACTCCCCTGCATAATGTGCCGTGTGATTGGTTGGGGACTCCCCTGCATAATGTGCAGTGTGATTGGTTGGAGATTCACCTGCCAGCGTTCTTGACGAAGCCGACATCAGCGAGCACAGCCTGGCAGATGTCACAGCAGAAACAATCAGGATGCCAGCTGTTGTTCATGGCCTTGATCACACGGCCAATGATGAACTCCCCTGAGAACACCGACCCACCAATACAACATGAGAACACACACAGTGGATTTACAAAGAGATTTGGTGTGTGTGTGTGTGTATGTATGTGTGTGTGTGTGTGTATGTATCTGTGTGTGTGTATGTATGTATGCGTATGTGTGTGTGTGTGTGTGTACGCATTTGTGGTGTGTGTGTGTGTGTGTGTGTGCGTATGTGGTGTGTGTGTGTGTGTGTACTCACCACACTGGTGGCAGCAGGGAGCGAAGAGCATCTGAAAGTCATGTTCACAGTATTTCCTGCCTTCAAACTGTCAGGAGAAAAAGGGTGCTTCACTCACACAATAAACCCAAACATTGAACAGTTTGACATTTGAATAGTGGCAACTTTCCTCAAATTCCCCAGTTCTCCAGAAATCCTGGAGGGAATAAACCAGAAATCCAGAATCCTCCAACCATGATTTTTGGAAAAACCTGGGAATTTTGGGGGAAATTACAGGAATTTTGCAACCCTACATTTTATGCCCTGTGTTAGTCTACCTCATAGAAGAGCCCCTCGGGGAACTGCTGGAAGCACTGTGCGCAGACGAAGCAGCCCTCGTGGTACAGCTCCCCGTTGCTGTTGACGATCTTCTCTGCCGGGGCGAAGCCGCTCTTACAGCGCTCGCACGACGCGTTCGCCAGGGCGTTCGCCATGTTGCTATGGTGACAAAAATGAAAGTATGAAGATCAGAACAGACGACGACTCCAGAATTATTTGCTGCTCTTCTGTTGATCACTTTGACACAGAAATCCCTGTGAAATTAGCCCAAATCTGTTTGTGGTCTTGCGCAACTCAACTGACTGCAGTGATTGGCAAGGAGTTGGCACAATAACGACAAGAGACTGGCACTCTGGCTACCACACAGCAGCAGAGTCTCCTGGAGGGGGCTTGAATAGGCCAATGCAATGTGAAAAGAAATGCAAAGAGAAAGTTACTCCAACAGGGAACTGCTGGGCTGTTGGAAATCTGCCTTGAGAGTCTACAGAAATAACACTGGCAAAGGTACATGTTCCTCTCTACTACAGATCAGTGTTGTGCAGAGTGGGGGTGCATCCCAAATAGCACTCTATTCCCTATATGGTGGACTCATTTTCACCACAGCCCTATGGCTGATTAAAGGTAGTGCACTACATAGGTAATAGGGAGTCATTTGGGACACAAGAAGCATGGTTTTAGGGGCGGGGCCTTGTCCCTCAGACAGTCGCTTACGCAAATCATATTACTCACAGAACACTGCTGTCACCATGGAGACACACACGTTGCTCAGGGTCTGTCTCCTAATTTGGTCATCTGAGAGCAGTCAGACAGACATGATAGATCATAGCTGTCTGGTGGTATTCAGTGTTGGTTTATCACTTAATTGATCAGAGACACGTACTGTACTGTGTCGCCTCAACACTCATTGGCTAATTCCTAACGTTTACACCCCAACTCAAGTGCCAAGAAATTACAACACCGTCTACAAATAGACCGCGTGTAATGATCCAAATAATCAAACTGGTTTAAATTTAAAAATTGATTGAATGTTTCGACCTAAAAGGGTTATAGAAACTAACCAACTAAGAGGCTAACGTTACCAAGCTAGAGAGGGAAAAACAGAGTTTGAAGTAGCTAACTTTAGCAAGTTCACAACACACACGTCCACTCACTTGACGTTACTAGCCTACTGTAGCAGTCAGGTTAACTAGTTAGTTAACTTTATTTAAAAGCTATTTAATGTTTCAAGACGATTCCCACGCCTATCATTTAAAAAAATAAATCACTCTAGGTGTTACACTTTATCACATACAGTAGCGCACCGAACAAATTAGCTAACATTAGCTGCCCGGCTAGCTGTTAGCATGGTAACCTGCTGTGAAATTCGAGTGTTCTTACTTGGATCCAAACTCTTACCTGCCCGTCATTTCTACTACTCCCAGCATCACCTATCAACACCACCGTTTCAGAAACGTATCGACTTTTCCCCGGGGTCTTCAAATAGGACGAGTAATGGATTGATCCGAGCGGCGACTCCTACCTAACCAACTAGCATATTTTTTTTTCTCCTCCAGTATCTTGGTGGAGCCACCCTTTCCTTGGTAGCTGGCGTTTTCTAAAGAAAGGGGACGAAATAGCGCCCTCTAACGGCTATTACATTGATAGCACTCCTGTTGCACTGACTGCAGCGGCCCTGCAGTTCTTCTGAACGAGGGGTGGACGACATACATCCCCCTGGGCGGCGGGAGGTTTGAATAAAAAATATTAACGCTTTGGGGGGAATGATTATTTTGGGTTAACAAAAATAATAATGTAAACACTCCAGGCCACTCGTGGACGTCTAAAACTAGATAGAGAGTATGTAGAAAACGTCTAAAACTAGATAGAGAGTATGTAGAAAACGTCTAAAACTAGATAGAGAGTATGTAGAAAACGTCTAAAACTAGATAGAGAGTATGTAGAAAATATAATGGACCATTTTCAAATAACTGCAGCTTTTCTGAATTTTGAAATTCTGATGTGGCCCCACCCCTGTTCTAGACCCCTAACCAGCTGTTCCAATACTTTGAATATGCATCACACCTCTGCAATGACTGGATAGACATGTCTGAATGTGTCAAATCAACGTTTATTGGTTGTGTACACAGATTTGCAGATGTCATTGCAGATGCTGCGAAACGCTTGTCACAGAAGTTTGACCAGGCAAAAGGTAGTATTTGGAATTGTGGTATTTTGTTAGGATCCCCATTAGCTGTTTACTTAAGTACTGCTCTTTTCATGATATAGACCAGCGTTTCCCAAACTCAGTCCTCGAGACCCCAAGGGGGCACTTTGGGGGTTTTGATTCAAATAATCAACTCGCCATCCAGTTTTGATCATTTGAATCAGCTGTGTAGTGTTAGGGCAAAAACCAAAATGTGTAATCCCTGGGGTCCCGAGGAGCTGACAGACTGAAGAGGTGAAATCAGGTGAAAGCCATGATCATTTATTGATGTCACGTGTGAAATCCACATAAATCTGTGTAGATTAAGGGGAGGAAATTGGTTAATGAAGGATTTTTAAATCTTGAGACATGGATTGTGTATGTGCGCCATTCATAGGGTGAATGGGCAAGACAAAATATTGAAGTGCCTTTTAACGGGGTATGGTAGTAGGTGCCAGGAGCGCTGGTTTGTGTGAAGAACTGCAACGCTGCTGAGTTCTTCACACTCGAACCGTTTCCCGTGTGTATCAAGAACGGTCCACCACCCAAAGGACATCAGCCAACTTGACATAACTGTAGGAAGCATTGTAGTGGATATGGGCCAGCATCCCTGTGGAACGCTCTTATGGGGTCAATTTCACGCCATCTGTATTGAATTCAAAATAAAATAAATCGTGAAGATGAAAAATAAAGATGAGAATGTAAACATTTTTGAGGACGGGTGAAATAAAGGATGTTGAAATCAAAAATCTGTCAATTGAAAGCAAAATGTAAAGAATTGTGGGTCCGCTAGTTTTGGAGTGACGGTTGGTCTTAACCCAATCAATGAACATGACAGGCTTTTTTTCTATTGCCTATTTAAATAGACGGTCTGACGTCACCTCGTTTTAGCTAACGTACTTCAAATTGTCAGTCACCGGTCAATAATGTACGGATATTAGAAGCATGTCTATCTAATACATTTAATGACAAACCATCTAACTACTTGGGTAAACATACGAATTACCTGTTGCACAACGTTCGGCTCAGGTGTATGGAGAACCACTTACCAACACCTGCGCCGAACGTTGTGCAACAGGTACATTTAAAAAACTGTTTTTTTTTTTAAACATTTGATTAATTTAGCAGCCGCTCTTATCCAGAGCGACTTACAAGATCAGTTAGGATTAAGTTCCTTGCTCAGGGGCACATCGACAGAGTTTTCACCTAGTCGGAGCTGGGATTCTAACCAGCAACCTCTCCGTGACTGGCCCATCGCTTTAACTGCCAGGTGCCATGGAAAATCAACATGGAGGCCTGAACTTGCAGTGAATATCCGGCAGGGGGAGTAGTTGTATCATGAATGCACCAGTGAATACTGAACTGGCATTTACTGTAAAAGAGAAGTTTCAATCCCACCCTTGCAATCTAAATTGTGTTTTCTAACCTACATGTAGAAACCGGCGAGATTTACACTTTTTCCTAAAGAGGTTATTGCACTTTTTGGTATCAAACTTTGATTTCCATATGTATAGTAGTGGATGAGTAGCTGGAGTGCCAGTCTGTTTGTGATATCATGCCAACTCCTTGTCACTCATTGGCTTGACAATGAGCAATGTGAAAAAGACCACAACCAGATCGGAGACCACAACCAGATCTGAGACCACAACCAGATCTGAGACCACAACCAGATCTGAGACCACAACCAGATCTGAGACCACAACCAGATCAGAGACCACAACCAGATCAGAGACCACAACCAGATCTGAGACCACAACCAGATCTGAGACCAGATCTGAGACCACAACCAGATCTGAGACCAGATCTGAGACCACAACCAGATCTGAGACCACAACCAGATCGGAGACCACAACCAGATCGGAGACCACAACCAGATCGGAGACCACAACCAGATCTGAGACCACAACCAGATCTGAGACCATGCTAGTGGAGGAGTATTTGTTCTGTAGTTTTTGCAACGGGACAGTTGAGACACAGTGGATTAGAAAGTATTCAGACCCCTTGATATTTCCATGTTTTGTTACGTTACGTTTTTTTCCCCTCATCAATCTACCCACAGTACCCCACAATGACAAAGCAAAACAAGTTTAGACATTTTTGCAAATGTATAAAAAAAAAAAAATGAATGTCACATTTACATAAGTATTCAGACCCTTTACTCTGTACTTTGTTGAAGCACCTTTGGCAGCGATTACAACCTCAAGTCTTCTTGGGTATGACGCTACAAGCTTGGCACACCTGTATTTTGGGAGCTTCTCCCATTCTTCTCTGCAGATCCTCTCAAGATCTGTCAGGTTGGATGGGGAGCGACGCTGCACAGCTATTTTAAGGTCTCTCCAGAGATGTTAGATCGGGTTCAAGTCAGGGCTCTGGCTGGGCCACTCAAGGACATTCAGAGACTTGTCCCGCAGCCACTCCTGCGTTGTCTTGGCTGTGTGCTTAAGGTCGTGTTGTCCTGTTGGAAGGTGAACCTTTGCCCAAGTCTGAGGATTTCATCAAGGATCTCTCTGTACTTTTCTCTGTTTATCTTTCCCTCGATCCTGACGTGTCTCCATCGATTGCTCAGTTTGGCCGGGCGGCCAGCTCTAGGAAGAGTCTTGGTGGTTCCAAACTTCTTACATTTTAAGAATGATGGAGGCCACTGTGTTCTTGGGACCTTCAATGCTGCAGACTTTTTTTGGGACCCTTTCCCAGATCTGTGCCTCGAAACCATCCTGTCTCGGAGCTCTACGGACAATTCCTTCAACCTCACGACTTGGTTTTTGCTCTGACATGAACTGTGGGACCTTATATAGACAGGATTGTGCCTTTCCAAATCATGTCCAATCAAAAATAATTTACCACAGGGGGACTCCAATCAAGTTGTAGAAACAGCTCAAGGATGATCAATGGAAACAGGATGGACCTGAGCTCAATTTCGAGTCTCATAGCAAATGGTATGATTACTAATGTAAATAAGATATTTCTGTTTTTTATTTGTAATACATTTGCAAGCATTTCTAAAAACCTGTTTTTGCTTTGTCATTATGAGGTATTGTGTGTAGCTTGAGGGAAAAATGAATGTTATCCATTTCAGAATAAGGCTGTAACGTAACAACGTGGAAATAGTCAAGGGGTCTGAATACTTTCTGAATGCAGTGTAAACCTGGGTCGACCGCCCCACAGCTTGGAATGTATGCAGTGTAAACCTGGGTCGACCCCCCCCCCCCCCCCACAGCTTGGAATGTATGCAGTGTAAACCTGGGTCGACCCCCCCCCACAGCTTGGAATGTATGCAGTGTAAACCTGGGTCGACCCCCCCCCCCCACAGCTTGGAATGTATGCAGTGTAAACCTGGGTCGACCCCCCCCCACAGCTTGGAATGTATGCAGTGTAAACCTGGGTCGACCCCCCCCCCCACAGCTTGGAATGTATGCAGTGTAAACCTGGGTCGACCCCCCCCCACAGCTTGGAATGTATGCAGTGTAAACCTGGGTCGACCCCCCCCCACAGCTTGGAATGTAATCAATACACTTTTTGCAGTGAGTGTCCTTTAAAACATGCCCCCCTGCTATGTGGTTCAAATGTGTTACAAGTGACATCTGATCTGAAACTACCTTGTGAGTCTCAGGTGTAACATTAACGAGACAGATGGCACAGATGGAGAAAGGCAACGTCTTATGAGTTCCAAACCCACTTTGCTAGTTTGTGACTTTTTTTCCATGTTTCATCTTTACTTTTCTTGTACAGGGAGTTCATACCATTATCACATATGACCGTCAAGCACTACTGGACATCAGATCGACAGTTATTAACCTTCGACCTCGATTTTCAGATCGCAAGGCCGCCGGGCCAGATGGAACTCCAGGGCGTGTTCTCAAAGCTGACCAGCTGGCAAAGTGTCTTCACTGACATTTTCAATCTGTCCTTGTCCCAGTCTATAATCCCAACATGTTTCAAGCTGACCACCATTTGTCCCTGTTCCCATGAACTCCATGGTAACCTGCCTAAATGCCTGTAATTATAAAGTGCTTTGAAAGGCTGGTCATGACACACATCTACACCATCATCCCAGACACCCTGGACCCACTCCAGTTTGCATACCGCCCCCCTACAGATCCACAGATGACGCAATCTCAATGGCACTTCACACTGCCCTCTCCCACCTGGACAAGAGGGGAAATAACTATGTGAGGATGCTGTTCATAGACCTCAGCTCAGCGTTCAACACCATAGTCCCCTCCAAGCGCATCACCAAGCTAGGGACACTGGGACTGAACACCTCCCTCTTCAACTGGATCCTGGACTTCCTGACGGGCCGGCCCTAGGTGGTGAGGGTAGGCAACAACACTGCTGCCACACTGATCCTCAACACGGGGGCCTCTTAGGGGTGTGTGCTTAGTCCCCCTCCTGTACTCTCTGTTCACCTACAACCTCATGGCCAGGAACGACTCCAACACCATCATCAAGTTCTCTGATGACACAACAGTGTCGGCAACCGACGGCAATGAGACAGCCTACAGGGAGGAGGTTATAGATTTAGCAGTGTGGTGCCAGGACAACAACCTCTCCCTCAACGTCAGTAAGATCAAGGAGCTGATCGTGGACTACAGGAGAAAGAGGGGAGCACACCCCCATTCACATTGACAGGGCTGTAGTGGAGCAGGTCGAGAGCTACAAGTTCCTTGGCATCCACATAACTCAGGACTTAACATGGCTTACATACACCCACACAGTCCTGAAGAGGGCATGACTGTGCCTCTTCCCCCTCAAAAGATGAAGAGATTTGGCACGGGCCATCAGATCCTCAAAATGTTATACAGCTGCACCATTGAGAGCATCTTGACTGGCTGCATCACAGCTTGGTATGGCAAATGTACTGCTCTTGACCGCAAAGCACTACAGAGGGTAGTGCCAACAGCCCAGGACATCACCAAGGCCGAGCTCCCTGCCATCCCAGACGTCTATATCAGGCGTGCCAGAGAAAGGCCCCAAAAATGACCCCAAACTTGAAGCCATAGATAGTTCACTCTGCTTCCGTCCAGCAAATGGTACCGGAGTATCAGCTCCTGGACCAACAGGCTAACAGATAGTTTCTACCCTCGAGCCATTAGACTGATAAATAGTTCATTAATTGCCCACACACACACACACACACACACACACACACACACACACACACACACACCGACACAACACAAACATACATACAAACACACTTTTACACTCATCATATGCTTCTGCTACTCTGTTCATTGTTTTATTCTTATTATTATCTATCCTGATGCCTAGTTACTATACCCTGCTTTCATGTTCATATCTACCTCAAATAGCTCATTGATCTGGTACTGGTACTCCATGTATATAGCTCCACATTGATCTGGTACTCCATATATATATATAGCTCCACATTGATCTGTAACTCCCTGTATATAGCTCCACATTGATCTGGTACTGGTACTCCCTGTATATAGCTCCACATTGATCTGGTACTAGTACTCCCTGTATATAAGTCCACATTGATCTGGTACTGGTACTCCCTGTATATAGCTCCACATTGATCTGGTACTGGGACTCCCTGTATATAGCTCCACATTGATCTGGTACTGGTACTCCCTGTATATAGCTCCACATTGATCTGGTACTCCATATATATACCTCCACATTGATCTGGTACTGGGACTCCCTGTATATACCTCCACATTGATCTGGTACTGGTACTCCCTGTATATAGCTCCACATTGATCTGGTACTGGTACTCCCTGTATATACCTCCACATTGATCTGGTACTGGTACTCCCTGTGTATAGCTCCACATTGATCTGGTACTGGGACTCCCTGTATATAGCTCCACATTGATCCGGTACTGGTACTCCCTGTATATAGCTCCACATTGATCTGGTACTGGTACTCCTGTATATAGCTCCACATTGATCTGGTACTGGGACTCCCTGTATATAGCTCCACATTGATCTGGTACTGGTACTTCCTGTATGTAGCTCCACATTGATCTGGTACTGGTACTCCTGTATATACCTCCACATTGATCTGGTACTGGTACTCCCTGTATATAGCTCCACATTGATCTGGTACTGGTACTCCCTGTATATACCTCCACATTGATCTGGTACTGGTACTCCCTGTATATAGCTCCACATTGATCTGGTACTGGTACTCCCTGTATATAGCTCCACATTGATCTGGTACTGGTACTCCCTGTATATACCTCCACATTGATCTGGTACTGGTACTCCCTGTATATACCTACACATTGATCTGGTACTGGTACTCCTGTATATACCTCCACATTGATCTGGTACTCCTGTATATAGCTCCACATTGATCTGGTACTGGGACTCCCTGTATATTCCTCCACATTGATCTGGTACTGGTACTTCCTGTATATAGCTCCACATTGATCTGGTACTGGTACTCCCTGTATATAGCTCCACATTGATCTGGTACTGGTACTCCCTGTATATACCTCCACATTGATCTGGTACTGGTACTCCTGTATATACCTCCACATTGATCTGGTACTGGTACTCCCTGTATATAGCTCCACATTGATCTGGTACTGGTACTCCCTGTATATACCTCCACATTGATCTGGTACTGGTACTCCCTGTATATAGCTCCACATTGATCTGGTACTGGTACTCCCTGTATATACCTCCACATTGATCTGGTACTGGTACTCCCTGTATATAGCTCCACATGGATCTGGTACTGGTACTCCCTGTATATAGCTCCACATGGATCTGGTACTGGTACTCCCTGTATATACCTCCACATTGATCTGGTACTGGTACTCCCTGTATATACCTCCACATTGATCTGGTCCGGGTACTCCCTGTATATAGTTCCATTGTTGTGTATTTCATTCCTCTTGAGTTGCTGTTTTAATGTGTTTTACTCTGCATGGTCAGGTTGAGTTCATCAACAAGCATTTCACAGCAAAATCTACACTCATTGTATTCAAACTCATGTGACAAATACAATGTGATTTTGATTTGATTCTGCTGTGACATTGTTCCACGACCTGACACAGATCTGGACTAACATGTGGAGGACATGGAAGAGAGAGAGAGAGAGAGAGAGCTGCAACCTATACTTATGTGCATTTATTTTCCCTTCCCATTCGTACTATTTGCAATTGCGAGAAAGAGAGAGAGAGAAACATGATTTCTGAGAAATCGTAACAGAATGTGATTAGATTAGAAAAACAGCTTAACATAGTTCTTGGCAGAGGGTATTTGTTGCGCAAATGTGAGCCTTAACACAGAGAGAGAGAGAAGATTTCTGAGAAATCATAACAGAAAGTGAGTCCAAAAAAAAGAAAGCGAAATTATGTGGATTGATGAGAAAATGACAGGAACGTTGAGGCTTAAAATAAACTGCTGGGAAGAAGGGGGGGGGGGGGGTCTGGGTCGAGATTTAGTTTTCAACTAATGTCACAAACAGAGGAAGATTAGGTTCAGTTGTTTAATTTAGCTGAGATTATTTTGTTCCTCCCTGCGCTGCTGATGGCTATTTTGGTCCGCTCATACGGGAGTAATAAAGGCCCATTGCATTATTGTGAAATACTTAAAAATGTTGTGTTGATTTATCATGAGGTGCTACAACACCCTCAGCACTCCTCCTTCCCTCTACGATGTCTGGCATGCTATAGGCTAGGTTGGAATAGTCTGCTGTACAATGCCAAGGCTACGCAAAGTCACTGCAGGTAGATGGGCAGGGGCAGAAAGACTGCAGTCACACATAGAGAGAGAGAGAGCTCCCATAGCACTGCCGAACGGCAGAGCAAAAGCCACTCTTCATTGCTAACTCCCGCCTGCGTGCAGTCGACGTAACTTTTCCAAAAAAAAGCAACTCCCCTTCGGATGTGTAGGTTGTGTCCTTTGTCCACAGTTCGGGCTGGTCGCTGGGTGTATTTTACGCCTGCTACGTTAGTAGCTGGGACAACCAAAACGAGATGGGGGCGAAGTAGGTGGCTCGCCAGATAAGAGTGAAGGTTGGACTGTCTGTACTGCAGTGGCGGTGGGAAGCCTTGGTTGTGGTATGCGGACTAAGTAGCTAGGAAGCAAGGATACGAGTGAAGAAGGAAAACGCCGAGTTAAGTGTAACGGCATTCTCGCCTGCTGTGAAGTGAATGTTTGAACTTGCAGTGTGTTTTATACACGACTGCTACCTGGTTGCTAGCTAGAAGCTACATTGAACACAGAGAGAGAGAAAGAGAGAGAGAGAGGGGAAGGAGAAACTTTCCAGCCTGACGCAGAACCGCAGACATGCAGTTGACAGAGATCCTTGGTTCAGGAACCTTCCTGATCCTGCTCCTTGTCCCGTGGTCCGACAGCCGTAAGTAAACATCAAAGCCCACTAAGCTATGTTTGGCACTGCGTGGGGATAACATTGTTGTTTAGCTTGCCAGCTAGTTAATTCGTTGTTGAATCATGTAATTTGTTTTCTGCTTAGCTGATGCTTTTAAACCTCACGCCCAGGACTTTTTGCCAGTAAGTTAGGGGCTGGATCGTTTTAACAACTCAAATGTAGTAAGGTAACTCATGGGAAATTCTGTTCTGTGCTTGTGGTTATTTTCAGTTTCCTTGTCCCCGGAAGAAGCTAACCAGTTCTTGAGGAGACACAGGAGAGCGAATCACGTTTTCGAGGAGACGAAACAAGGGCACCTGGAGCGAGAGTGTGTGGAAGAGAAGTGTAGCAAAGAGGAGGCGAGAGAAGTATTCGAGAACGACCCTGAAACAGTGAGTACACTACACACTTATTCACTACACACTTGATCGTGTCAAATCAAATGGCACTCATTGCACTTCTTTCCATTGCATATAGACACGAACTAGCTGCGCACATTGGTTTTGTCTTGCCGTAATGACTGATCCTATAGCCGACTTGTTTATAACATAACGATTCTGTGTTCAAGGTGTTCAAGCTCCAAAATATAGATATTACTTATTACTGGCAAACACGCACCAGTCCGATCAATTCATTGCACGGTATTCAACTAGCACATCGGGCCGTGGGGAACATGCCAGATTATGTACATTTGCATACTACTGTAAGGTTTGATTATGTAAATGATCCTGCTTCATGCGCGATGGGCTCATACATGGGAGTGATTATGCTAATGAGCGCTGTACTGCTGTGTTTTTGATTGGTCCTCGGGGAGGCTGCTTACAGTAAGCGGATGGAAGGTGACTCGGGGGAATGTGTTTTAACAGACAGAGCAACAATGTGCTCGCACACAGGTTTTAATCTGACGTGTTCCTGTCACACAGGGCTCCTATCCCCTCAGGGATATATATATACATACGTTAGGGTCTAGGTTCTGCCAGCTAGCTTCATGAATGTGTTGAGCAGCCTCCAGCATCCATGCTATTAATCATTCTACATCCCACACCCCTCCCTATTCCCTATACAGTGCACTACTTTTGACCAGGGCCCATAGGGACATGCAGTATCATTCTTCCTTGGTCAGTGTCATGTGGGAAGTAGACCATATGTAGATTAGCATATTAAACAGGCTTAATGCTGATCTGTAAATGTTGTCCGTATATATTGGGATTGTTATAAGAAAAACAAACCTGTGTTTGTGAGGTAAGGTGTGGTACTAGTGGTGGTGAGATCGGGGGGTTTAATGGGCTCAGAGAGGAGGATGTGTGGTACTAGTGGTGGTGAGATCGGGGGGTTTGTAATGGGCTCAGAGAGGAGGATGTGTGGTACTAGTGGTGGTGAGATCGGGGGGTTTAATGGGATCAGAGAGGAGGATGTGTGGTACTAGTGGTGGTGAGATCGGGGGGTTGTAATGGGATCAGAGAGGAGGATGTGTGGTACTAGTGGTGGTGAGATCGGGGGGTTTGTAATGGGCTCAGAGAGGAGGATGTGTGGTACTAGTGGTGGTGAGATCGGGGGGGGTTGTAATGGGATCAGAGAGGAGGATGTGTGGTACTAGTGGTGGTGAGATCGGGGGGGGTTGTAATGGGATTAGAGAGGAGGATGTGTGGTACTAGTGGTGGTGAGATCGGGGGGGTTGTAATGGGCTCAGAGAGAGGTGTGTGTGTGGTACTAGTGGTGGTGAGATCGGGGGGGTTGTAATGGGCTCAGAGAGAGGTGTGTGTGTGGTACTAGTGGTGGTGAGATCGGGGGGGTTGTAATGGGATCAGAGAGGAGGATGTGTGGTACTAGTGGTGGTGAGATCGGGGGGTTTAATGGGATCAGAGAGGAGGATGTGTGGTACTAGTGGTGGTGAGATCGGGGGGTTTGTAATGGGCTCAGAGAGGAGGATGTGTGGTACTAGTGGTGGTGAGATCGGGGGGTTTGTAATGGGCTCAGAGAGGAGGATGTGTGGTACTAGTGGTGGTGAGATCAGGGGGGTTGTAATGGGATCAGAGAGGAGGATGTGTGGTACTAGTGGTGGTGAGATCGGGGGGGTTGTAATGGGCTCAGAGAGAGGTGTGTGTGTGGTACTAGTGGTGGTGAGATCGGGGGGTTTGTAATGGGCTCAGAGAGGAGGATGTGTGGTACTAGTGGTGGTGAGATCGGGGGGTTTGTAATGGGCTCAGAGAGGAGGATGTGTGGTACTAGTGGTGGTGAGATCGGGGGGTTTGTAATGGGCTCAGAGAGAGGTGTGTGTGTGGTACTAGTGGTGGTGAGATCGGGGGGTTTAATGGGATCAGAGAGGTGTGTGTGTGTGCGGTACTAGTGGTGGTGAGATCGGGGGGTTTAATGAGATCAGAGAGGAGGATGTGTGTGGTACTAGTGGTGGTGAGATCGGGGGGTTTAATGGGATCAGAGAGGAGGATGTGTGTGGTACTAGTGGTGGTGAGATCGGGGGGGTTGTAATAGGATCAGAGAGGAGGATGTGTGGCACTAGTGGTGGTGAGATCGGGGGGTTTAATGGGCTCAGAGAGGTGTGTGTGTGTGGTACTAGTGTTGGTGAGATCGGGGGGGGTGTAATGGGCTCAGAGAGGTGTGTGGTACTAGTGGTGGTGAGATCGGGGGGGTTGTAATGGGCTCAGAGAGAGGTGTGTGTGTGGTACTAGTGGTGGTGAGATCGAGGGGGTTTGTAATGGGCTCAGAGAGGAGGATGTGTGGTACTAGTGGTGGTGAGATCGGGGGGGTTGTAATGGGCTGAGAGGAGGATGTGTGGTACTAGTGGTGGTGAGATCGGGGGGTGTGGGATCAGAGAGGAGGATGTGTGTGGTACTAGTGGTGGTGAGATCGGGGGGTGTGGGATCAGAGAGGAGGATGTGTGTGGTACTAGTGGTGGTGAGATCGGGGGGTTTAATGGGATCAGAGAGGAGGATGTGTGGTACTAGTGGTGGTGAGATCGGGGGGTTTAATGGGATCAGAGAGGAGGATGTGTGGTACTAGTGGTGGTGAGATCAGGAGGGTTGTAATGGGATCAGAGAGGAGGATGTGTGGTACTAGTGGTAGTGAGATCGGGGGGTTTAATGGGATCAGAGAGGAGGATGTGTGGTACTAGTGGTGGTGAGATCAGGGGGGTTTAATGGGATCAGAGAGGAGGATGTGTGGTACTAGTGGTGGTGAGATCGGGGGGTTTAATGGGATCAGAGAGGAGGATGTGTGGTACTAGTGGTGGTGAGATCGGGGGGTTGTATCGTGACAGGACTGCAGCCTCATTCACAGATCCATTATTCATTCTAAACGTGCCTATCTCTGACTCTGCAGTTCTCTCACAACGCTGCAGTTCCCTGGCTCTGCAGAGGGAGTGTTCCTGGTTACCATACCCCTAACCTAGTCTCCCTAGCAACCAAGTCTTCAATTGCATCCTTATTCTCTCTCTCTGCAGCAGTTGGAAAGTTTCTGCCTGTTCCCCCTCCCTCTGTCACACTCTCTCTCTCTAAAAGGAGATTAGATGGAGAAGGATAATGACGTTTTAGAAGTGTCTCAGTAGAACTACACACAGTCAGGAGTCACTTATCTAAATGACCTTCCATTTCATGTACTGTTCTTCATCTTTCTCTGTCAGTGCAGCAGAACTCTCTGGAGAACCATGTCATTGTCCCATCAAGTCTTGTTCTAATTTTAAGTTTCCCCAGTTACCTCCATGTACTGTACTGTACTGAAGGCAGGCAGGAAGGAAGGTAGGAAGGCGGGCAGGTAGGAAGGAAGGCAGGTAGGAAAGAGGGCAGGTAGGAAGGAAGGCAGGTAAGAAAGAAGGCGGGCAGGTAGGTAGGCGGGCAGGTAGGTAGGCGGGCAGGTAGGTAGGCGGGCAGGTAGGTAGGCGGGCAGGTAGGTAGGAAGGCAGGCAGGTAGGAAGGCAGGCAGGTAGGAAGGAAGGCAGGCAGGTAGGAAGGAAGGAAGGCAGGCAGGTAGGAAGGCGGGCAGGTAGGTAGGTAGGAAGGCAGGCAGGCAGGAAGGCAGGCAGGTAGGTAGAAAGGCGGGCAGGTAGGTAGGAAGGCAGGCAGGTAGGAAGGCAGGCAGGCAGGTAGGAAGGCGGGCAGGTAGGTAGGAAGGAAGGCGGGCAGGTAGGTAGGAAGGAAGGCGGGCAGGTAGGTAGGAAGGAAGGCAGGCAGGTAGGTAGGAAGGCGGGCAGGTAGGTAGGAAGGCGGGCAGGTAGGTAGGAAGGCGGGCAGGTAGGTAGGAAGGCGGGCAGGTAGGAAGGCGGGCAGGAAGGCGGGCAGGCAGGTAGGAAGGCAGGCAGGTAGGAAGGAAGGAAGGCGGGCAGGCAGGTAGGAAGGCGGGCAGGTAGGAAGGCAGGCAGGAAGGAAGGCGGGCAGGAAGGTAGGAAGGCAGGCAGGAAGGAAGGAAGGAAGGCGGGCAGGTAGGTAGGAAGGCGGGCAGGTAGGTAGGCAGGCAGGCAGGTAGGAAGGAAGGCGGGCAGGTAGGTGGGCAGGAAGGCAGGCAGGCAGGTAGGAAGGAAGGCAGGCAGGTAGGAAGGAAGGCAGGCAGGTAGGAAGGAAGGCGGGCAGGTAGGTGGGCAGGAAGGCAGGCAGGCAGGTAGGAAGGAAGGCAGGCAGGTAGGAAGGAAGGCAGGCAGGTAGGAAGGCGGGCAGGTAGGCAGGTAGGTAGGCGGGCAGGTAGGAAGGTAGGAAGGCGGGCAGGTAGGTAGGAAGGCAGGCAGGTAGGAAGGCGGGCAGGTAGGTAGGCAGGCAGGTAGGAAGGCGGGCAGGTAGGAAGGTAGGCAGGCAGGTAGGAAGGAAGGAAGGCAGGCAGGTAGGAAGGAAGGAAGGCAGGTAGGTAGGTAGGAAGGCAGGCAGGCAGGCAGGAAAGCAGGCAGGTAGGTAGGAAGGCAGGCAGGCAGGCAGGAAAGCAGGCAGGTAGGTAGGAAGGCAGGCAGGTAGGATGGTAGGCAGGCAGGTAGGAGGGCAGGCAGCTCGGTCCCAGAACTGTTTGTGCTCTAGCTAACTCCATTGCTGTCATAGTGAAACCCAACACATGCTAACGAGGAGTTTATCATAATAGCACAAACAGACTGGCACTCGGGCTATTCTGCAGGAGAGAGAGTTGTAGAACGTTCCCAGGAATCACTGGAGGGGCTACTAGTCTGTGGTGCCACACCCCGTTAACATGAGATGACATGATGCACATCTATCATCAGACACATTTAGTCTCAATCTGTCATGTTTGACCTCATAGACTGTTATCAAACATCACTAACAGCCTCTCTCCTTCTGTCCTCTCTCCTTCAGGACTACTTCTTTCCAAAGTACTTAGGTAAGTTTGGTTCCTGTTCCCAACCTCTTCAGCTTTGGGTGAGAGTGTTATTACATGATTATGATATTAGCATCTGTTGTATGGTGTTTAACTATCTTCTCTCTGCCCTGTCTCTCTCTCTCTCTCTCTGCCCTGTCTCTCTCTCTCTCTCTCTGCCCTGTCTCTCTCGCTCTCTCTCTCTCTCGCTCTCTGCCCTGTCTCTCTCTCTCTCTCTCTCTCTCTCTCTCGCTCTCTGCCCTGTCTCTCTCTCTCTCTCTCTCTCTCTCTCGCTCTCTCTCTCTGCCCTGTCTCGCTCTCTCTCTCTGCCCTGTCTCGCTCTCTCTCTCTGCCCTGTCTCGCTCTCTCTCTCTGCCCTGTCTCTCGCTCTCTCTCTGCCCTGTCTCTCTCTCTGCCCTGTCTCTCTGATTAGCATGCATGGAGAAGTTTGGGGACACGGACAAGAAGAAACAAGACCTGATCACCTGTGTTCACAGTGAGTTCCTCGTCTGTCTGTCCTCCTGACTAGGGCTGCAGACAGACAAACTGACTCACGTACAGTAGATATGAGCATGTAGCTCCTCTCTCTACTCTACTTTTATTTCACACCTCTTTCTACCATACTCTCATTCAACCTCTCTCCTCTCCCATTCCCTCTCTTTCTCTTGCCCTCTCTTTCTCTCCCATCTCATTCCCTCTTTCTCTCCCATCTCATTTCCCTCTCTCTCGCCCTCTTTCCCCCTCTCTCTCGCCCTCTTTCCCCCTCTCTCTCGCCCTCTTTCCCCCTCTTTCCCCCTCTCTCTCACCCTCTTTCCCCCTCTCTCTCTCTCTCGCTCTCTCTCTCGCTCTCGCCCTCTCATTCCCCCTCTCTCCTCTCTCTGTCCCTCTCTCTCTCGCCCTCTTTCCCCCTCTCTCTCGCCCTCTTTCCCCCTCTCTCTCGCCCTCTTTCCCCCTCTCTCTCGCCCTCTTTCCCCCTCTCTCTCGCCCTCTTTCCCCCTCTCTCTCACCCTCTTTCCCCCTCTCTCTCTCTCTCGCTCTCTCTCTCGCTCTCGCCCTCTCATTCCCCCTCTCTCCTCTCTCATTCCCCCTCTCTCTCGCCCTCTTTCCCCCTCTCTCTCGCCCTCTTTCCCCCTCTTTCCCCCTCTCTCACCCTCTTTCCCCCTCTCTCTCTCTCTCGCTCTCTCTCTCGCTCTCGCCCTCTCATTCCCCTTCTCTCCTCTCTCATTCCCCCTCTCTCTCACCCTCTTTCCCCCTCTCTCTCTTTCCCTCTCTCTCTCCTCTCTCTTTCCCTCTCTCTTTCCCTCTCTCATTCCCTCTCTCTCTCCTCTCTCATTCCCTCTCTCTCCTCTCTCTCTGTGTGGTTTATAAATGTTGTGTATGAGGAGCAGTGAGCACACAGTTCCTTCTGTTGGGCAGGGCAGGCTGCACTGCACCACCTCACTACTGCAGAACACTGAGAGAAAGTTATCTGATTTAAGGTGAAGATAAGAGGAGGGATGTCTCTTCATGTCTATGGGTCAGTGTCTACTGGGCGTCAGCCAGCATGACACGGTGAAACAACTGCTGTGACTTTGAGAGAGCGAGAGGGAGGGAGGGAGGGAGAGAGAGATGCGTGTGGAACTCTGCAGTAGTAACCAAGTGTGCGTGACACACCTCCTTTCAGCATCACGCACTCCGTGACTGCAGATCTGAGATCAGTGACGTGAGCAAGCTGTGACGCCAGTGAGGGGGGGGGGGGTGAAAGAGGAGGAGAGAGAAAGGCTGGAGTAGTATTCTGCTGCATCAGGGCTGCTGAGTCCAGGAATGAGTGGGCCTGCCCATCCTGTCTGCTGATTGGTTGTTGGAACTCTAGTCAGAGTCAGCCAGGGAGTTGATATGACTCAGCCGTGCGTCCAGGACAGAGAGATTGTCCCCCCCCCCCCCCCCCCGTCAGCACACAGTCAGCAGTAATGGAAGGAGAAAGAACTGCAGGAACTACTAGTTTATATATAACACTCCAGGATGGATAGATAGAGACGAGATGGGAGAGGGAGAGATGGGAGAGGGAGAGATGGGAGAGGGAGAGATGGGAGGGGGAGAGATGGGAGGGGGAGGGAGGGGGAGAGATGGGAGGGTGAGAGGGGGAGAGACGGGAGGGTGAGAGGGGGAGAGACGGGAGGGGGAGAGGGGGAGAGAGGGAGGGAGGGGGAGAGAGGGAGAGACGGGAGAGGGAGATAGCGAGAGACGGGGGGGGGGGGGGGGGGGGGGGGGGGGGGAGTGAATTTTGGCCCATTCCTCCTGGCAGAGCTGGTGTAACTGAGTCAGGTTTGTAGGCCTCCTTGCTCGTACACAGTTCTGCCCACAAATGTTCTATAGGAATGAGGTCAGGGCTTTGTGATGGCCACTCCAATACCTCGATTTTGTTGTCCTTAAGCCATTTTGCCACAACTTTGGAAGTACGCTTGGGGTCATTGTCCATTTGGAAGACCCATTTGCGACCAAGCTTTAACTTCCTGACTGATGTCTTGAGATGTTGCTTCAATATATCGACAGAATTTTCCATCCTCATGATGCCATCTATTTTGTGAAGTGCACCTGGCCCTCCTGCAGCAAAGCACCCACACAACATGATGCTGCCACCCCCGTGCTTCACGGTTGGGATGGTGTTCTTCGGCTTGCAAGCCTCTCCCTTTTTCCTCCAAACATAACGATGATCATTATGGCCAAACAGTTCTATTTTTGTTTCATCAGACCAGAGGACATTTCTCCAAAAAGTAAGATTTTTGTCCCCAAGTGCAGTTACCTTCTCTCCCTTTTCCCCCCTTCTCTCCCTTTTCCCCCCTTCTCTCCCTTTTCCCCCCTTCTCTCTCCCTTTTCCCCCCTTCTCTCTCCCTTTCCCCCCCTTCTCTCTCTCTTTTCCCACCTTCTCTCTCTCTTTTCCCCCCTTCTCTCTCTCTTTCCCCCCTTCTCTCTCTTTTCCCCCTTCTCTCTCTCTTTTTCCCCCCTTCTCTCTCTCTTTTCCCCCCTTCTCTCTCTTTTTCCCCCTCTCTCTCTTTTCCCCCTTCTCTCTCTTTCCCCCCTCTCTTTCTTTCCCCCCTCTCTCTCTCTTTCCCCCCCTCTCTCTCTCTTTCCCCCCCTCTCTCTCTCTTTCCCCCTCCTCTCTCTCTTTTCCCCCCCCCTCTCTCTTTTCCCCCCCTCTCTCTCTTTTCCCCCCCTCTCTCTCTCTTTCCCCCCCCCTCTCTCTCTCTTTCCCCCCTCTCTCTTTTCTCCCCTTCTCTCTCCCTTTTACCCCCTTCTCTCTCCCTTTTCCCCCCTTCTCTCTCCCTTTTCCCTCCCTCTCTCTCCCTTTTCCCTCCCTCTCTCTCCCTTTTCCCCCCTTCTCTCTCTCTTTTCCCCCCTTCTCTCTCTTTTCCCCCCCTCTCCCTTTCCCAAGTGCAGTTAGCCAGGCTCGTCCAGGCAGGTACAGTGAGGAAAACAAGTATTTGATCCCCTGCTGATTTTGTACGTTTGCCCACTGGCAAAGAAATGATCAGTCTATCATTTTAATGGTAGGTTTATTTGAACAGTGAGAGACAGAATAACAACAAAACAATCCAGAAAAACACATGTCAAAAATGATATAAATTGATTTGTATTTTAATGAGGGAAATACGTTTACATGATAGACTGATAATTTACATGATAGACTGATAATTTCTTTGTCAGTGGGCAAATGTACAAAATCAGCAGGGGATCAAATACTTGTTCTCCCCACTGTACCTGCCTGGACCTGCCTGACTAAAACACTTCACATTATATAGTAACAGAGCTATGGACCAGCCTGGCTAAAACACTTCACATTATATAGTAACAGAGCTATGGACCAGCCTGGCTAAAACACTTCACATTATATAGTAACAGAGCTATGGACCAGCCTGGCTAAAACACTTCACATTATATAGTAACATAGAGCTATGGACCTGCCTGGCTAAAACACTTCACATTATATAGTAACATAGAGCTATGGACCAGCCTGGCTAAAACACTTCACATTATATAGTAACAGAGCTATGTACCAGCCTGGACCTGCCTGGCTAAAACACTTCACATTATATAGTAACAGAGCTATGTACCTGCCTGGACCAGCCTGGCTAAAACACTTCACATTATATAGTAACATAGAGCTATGGACCAGCCTGGCTAAAACACTTCACATTATATTGTAACATAGAGCTATGGACCAGCCTGGCTAAAACACTTCACATTATATAGTAACAGAGCTATGTACCTGCCTGGACCAGCCTGGCTAAAAAGCTTTGCATTATATAGTAACATAGAGCTATGGACCAGCCTGGCTAAAACACTTCACATTATATAGTAACAGAGCTATGGACCAGCCTGGCTAAAACACTTCACATTATATAGTAACAGAGCTATGGACCAGCCTGGACCAGCCTGGCTAAAACACTTCACATTATATAGTAACAGAGCTATGTACCTGCCTGGACCAGCCTGGCTAAAAAGCTTTGCATTATATAGTAACATAGAGCTATGGACCAGCCTGGCTAAAACACTTCACATTATATAGTAACATAGAGCTATGGACCAGCCTGGCTAAAACACTTCACATTATATAGTAACATAGAGCTATGGACCAGCCTGGCTAAAACACTTCACATTATATAGTAACATAGAGCTATGGACCAGCCTGGCTAAAACACTTCACATTATATAGTAACAGAGCTATGGACCAGCCTGGCTAAAACACTTCACATTATATAGTAACAGAGCTATGGACCAGCCTGGCTAAAACACTTCACATTATATAGTAACAGAGCTATGGACCAGCCTGGCTAAAACACTTCACATTATATAGTAACATAGAGCTATGGACCAGCCTGGCTAAAACACTTCACATTATATAGTAACAGAGCTATGGACCAGCCTGGCTAAAACACTTCACATTATATAGTAACAGAGCTATGGACCAGCCTGGCTAAAACACTTCACATTATATAGTAACAGAGCTATGGACCAGCCTGGCTAAAACACTTCACATTATATAGTAACAGAGCTATGGACCAGCCTGGACCAGCCTGGCTAAAACACTTCACATTATATAGTAACAGAGCTATGGACCAGCCTGGCTAAAACACTTCACATTATATAGTAACAGAGCTATGGACCAGCCTGGACCAGCCTGGCTAAAACACTTCACATTATATAGTAACAGAGCTATGTACCTTCACATCTATGACTTGCTGTACTGTAGGATGTTATTTCCCTGACAGGATGACCTCTAATGCTCTCTTTCTTTCTCTCCCCTCCCTGTCTCTCTCTCTCTCTCTCTCTCCCTTCTCTCTCTCCCTCCCCCTCTCTCCCTTTCCCTTCCCCCTCTCTCAGATATTCCAGACCAGTGCTCTCCGTCTCCCTGTAATCCTCGAGGTACGGTGCGCTGTGAGGACCAAAAGGGCGACTTCCTCTGCCACTGCTTCACTGGCTGGACAGGAGTCCGTTGTGAGAAAGGTACTGTGACACGATCTACAGAAACTCAGTGGACTTGTTCCACGTTGCAGCCCACTGGCTGATCCACCAATCACCTGGCGTCAGAAATAACTACTCATTACTAGTTGGAGATCAGTCAGTCACAATTTACCCACAATCCCCGATGTGATGCTGAGGAATAGGACCAGTGTATTGGGGACATAGTCTGGCCACATGGCCAGGGAGAAGGCTACTGTGTTATTGTTCGTCACACATACAAAGGGACAGAGGTGGGGACAGAGAGGATTTTCTGCAGTGTCACACTGTCTCCAGAATGTGACAATGATCGGTACAGGGTGAGTCCTGTCTGACCTTGACTTGGATAGACAGTGACGAAGCTGTCTCCATCCACACAGACACACACATGCCGTCCCTGGAGTGCCACTGGGCTCTGTGTGAGTTGTCTGTATGTCTCTGCCCTCTCTCTCTCTCTCTCTCCCTTTCTCTGTCTCTGCCCTCTCTCTCTCTCTCTCTTTCTCTGTCTCTGCCCTCTCTCTCTCTCTCTCCCTCTCTTTCTCTGTTTCTGCCCTCTCTCTCTCTCCCTCTCTCTCTCTCTCTCTCTCTCCCTTTCTCTGTCTCTGCCCTCTCTCTCTCTCTCTCTCTCTCTCCCTTTCTCTATGTCTCTGCCCTCTCTCCCTCCCTCTGTCTCTCTCTCTCTCTCCCTTTCTCTATGTCTCTGCCCTCTCTCCCTCCCTCCCTCCCTCTCTCTCCCTTTCTCTATGTCTCTGCCCTCTCTCCCTCTCTCCCTCTCTCTCTCTCTCTCTCTCTCTCTCTCTCTCTCCCTTTATATGTCTCTCTGTGTGTCTCTGTATGTCGGTCGGGTCAATATGGACTGGATGTGCAGGAAGTGAACAGGTCACATGTAGAGCAGAATGAGAAGTCACATGACCCTGCGAAGAGAAGGTCAGCGCTGGGCTGGTTACAGGGGGCTGGTGACCTGTCTCTACAGAGGGGGCTGGGGACCTGTCTCTACGGAGGGAGGGGGCTGGTGACCTGTCTCTACGGAGGGAGGGGGCTGGTGACCTGTCTCTACGGAGGGAGGGGGCTGGTGACCTGTCTCTACGGAGGGAGGGGGCTGGTGGCCTGTCTCTACGGAGTGGGCTGGTGACCTGTCTGTGTGAATGCCTCCTGCACTGCTGCTGTCTGTTTCCCAAATGACCCCTAGTCCTGATTCGAGTGCACTACTTTTGACCAGAGCACCATGGGAATAGGGAGCCATTTGGAATGCAGACTCCATCTCTCACTGTTCTGTGGTGACTCATCCTGCCACCCAGCCGTTGGTCGGCGGGGGAAGCCAGAACACAACGTGTCTGACTGACTCTGAGGCGGAGGCTTTTCCACTGGCCAACCACACGTACACAGAAACCATTCGGCTCATCAGAGCAGTCACTCTGAGCCGCCGGAAAAGAGACGTGTGTGTGTGTGTGTGTGTGTGATTTACTTAGTTAAAGACAATGTATAAACGTTTTAATCAGAACTCACATTAAAGTGTCATGTGACACTTAGCTACGTTCAATGTAGTTGATGGATAAAGTGATTGGTTCATATTGTCACATGTCCTCTGTGTCTCTCCTGTGATTGGCAGATGTCAACGAGTGCAACAAGAGGAATGGAGGATGTGACCACGAGTGTAACAACACTATGGGTAGCTACCATTGCTCCTGTCGCCGCGGTTACATGCTGGTCGGACGCCAGATGTGTAACGGTAAGACACACACACACACACACACACACACACACACACACACACACACCTTACCTGAAGGAAGTATTGAACTGTCCTTACTGTGTGTGTGTGTGTGTGTGTGTGTGTGTGTGTGTGTGTGTGTGTGTGTGTTTCAGACGTGGATGAGTGCCAGGATCCAGGTATGTGTGGGACAGCGAGGTGTGTGAACCAGGATGGAGCCTATGACTGTCTGTGTGAGACGGGATATGTTTACGACAACAACACCAAGACCTGCCTAGGTGAGCAGTACACCAAAAACACATTACTCAGTACTGACACATTATATACATGTAATACAAACTATAATGTATAGAATACATTATATACATGTAATACAAACTATAATGTATAGAATACATTATATACATGTAATACAAACTATAATGTATAGAATACATTATATACATGTAATACAAACTATAATGTATAGAATACATTATATACATGTAATACAAACTATAATGTATAGAATACATTATATACATGTAATACAAACTATAATGTATAGAATACATTATATACATGTAATACAAACTATAATGTATAGAATACATTATATACATGTAATACAAACTATAATGTATAGAATACATTATATACATGTAATACAAACTATAATGTATAGAATACATTATATACATGTAATACAAACTATAATGTATAGAATACATTATATACATGTAATACAAACTATAATGTATAGAATACATTATATACATGTAATACAAACTATAATGTATAGAATACATTATATACATGTAATACAAACTATAATGTATAGAATACATTATATACATGTAATACAAACTATAATGTATAGAATACATTATATACATGTAATACAAACTATAATGTATAGAATACATTATATACATGTAATACAAACTATAATGTATAGAATACATTATATACATGTAATACAAACTATAATGTATAGAATACATTATATACATGTAATACAAACTATAATGTATAGAATACATTATATACATGTAATACAAACTATAATGTATAGAATACATTATATACATGTAATACAAACTATAATGTATAGAATACATTATATACATGTAATACAAACTATAATGTATAGAATACATTATATACATGTAATACAAACTATAATGTATAGAATACATTATATACAGCGCATTCAGAAAGTATTCAGACCCCTTGACTTTTTCCACATTTTGTTTACGTTACAACCTTATTCTAAAATTGATTAAAAATAAAACCGTATGTCATCAATCTACACACAATACCCCATAATGACAAAGTAAAAACAGGTTTTTAGAAATATTTACAAATGTATTGAAAATAAAAAACAGATACCTTAATTACAGAATTATTCAGACCTTTTGCTATGAGACTCGAAATTGAGCTCTGGTGCATCTTGTTAACATTGATCATCCTAGAGATGTTTCTACAACTTGATTGGAGTCCACCTGTGGTAAATTACATTGATTGGATATGATTTGGAAAGGCACACACCTGTCTATATAAGGTCCCACAGTTGACAGTGCATGTCAGAGCAAAAACCAAGCCATTATGTCGAAGGCATTGTACGTGGCGCTCTGAGACAGGATTGTGTGGAGGCACAGATCTGGGGAAGGGTACCAAAACATTCCTGCAGGTCCCCAAGAACACAGTGGCTCCATCATTCTTCAATGGAAGATGTTTGGACCCTCCTTCCTAGAGCCTCCCGGCCAAACTGATCCATCAGGGGAGAAGGGCCTTGGTCAGGGAGGGAACCAAGAACCCAATGGTCACTCTAACAGAGCTCCAGAGTTCCTCTGTGGAGATGGGAGAACCTTCCAGAAGGACAACCAACTCTGCAGCACTCCACCAATCAGGCCTTTATGGTAGAGTGGCCAGACGGATTCTCGCTTGAACTCTTTGTTCTGAATGCCAAGGGTCACATCTGGAGGAAACCTGGCACCATCCCTACGGTGAAGCGTGGTGGCACCATCCCTACGGTGAAGCGTGGTGGCACCGTCCCTACGGTGAAGCGTGGTGGCAGCACCCCTACGGTGAAGCGTGGTGGCAGCATCCCTACGGTGAAGCGTGGTGGCACCGTCCCTACGGTGAAGCGTGGTGGCAGCATCCCTACGGTGAAGCGTGGTGGCAGCATCCCTACGGTGAAGCGTGGTGGCAGCATCCCTACGGTGAAGCGTGGTGGCAGCATCCCTACGGTGAAGCGTGGTGGCACCATCCCTACGGTGAAGCGTGGTGGCACCATCCCTACGGTGAAGCGTGGTGGTGGCACCATCCCTACGGTGAAGCGTGGTGGTGGCACCATCCCTATGGTGAAGCGTGGTGGTGGCACCATCCCTACGGTGAAGCGTGGTGGTGGCACCAACCCTACGGTGAAGCGTGGTGGCACCATCCCTACGGTGAAGCGTGGTGGCAGCATCATGCTGTGGGAATGTTTTTCAGCGGCAGGGACTGGGAGACTCGTCAGGATGGAGGGAAAGATGAACGGAACAAAGTACAGAGAGATCCTTAATGAAAACCTGCTCCAGAGCGATCAGGACCTCAGACTGGGGAAAAGGGTTCACCTTCCAACAGGACAATGAGTCTCTGAATGTCCTTGAGTGACCCAGCCAGAGCCCGGACTTGAACCCGATCGAACATTTCTGGAGAGACCTGAAAATAGCTGTGCTGCGACGCTCCCCATCCAACCTGACAGAGCTTGAGAGGATCTGCAGAGAAGAATGGGATAAACTCCCCGACTACAGGTGTGCCAAGCTTGTAGCTTCATACCCAAGAAGACTTGAGGCTGTAATCGCTGCCAAAGGTGCTTCAACAAAGTAAAAAGTTGGAAATCTTAATTAAAAAAAAAAAGTCAAGGTGTCTGAATACATTTGGAATGCAGTGTGTGTGTACACAGCCAGGTGTAGCTAGTCTAGTGGTGCAGCCAGCTGTCCTTCATACATACCAACACACACACTGTCATACACACATACACACCCCAGTGGAGGCTGGTGGGAGGCGCTATAGAAGGACCGGCTCATTGTAATGGAATGTAATAAATGGAGTCCAACGTGGTGTCCATACGTTTCATGTTTTTGGATACTAATTCCAGTCATTTACAATGAGCCTGTTCTCCAATAGCTCCTCCTACCAGCCTCCACTGACATACACAATCTCTCTCTCACACACTCTGAGACACGCACACACACACACACACACACACACAGACGACTGCCTCGACTGCCAAAGTAAGCTGTTAGCACGTCATCTTTTTATTTATAGTCAAAACATTCTGTTTAATTTTTTTTTTGCAAGACCGATCTCTATCTGCACGACATCCTCTCCTGCCAAACGCTCAATGGTCCTTATAAATGTCATTGGGAAATGTAATCCTAGTCTTTTATTTGTCAAACAAGTTTGTTCCTGTCTTGGATTCAACTTACTGAGAGAGAGGAGAGGGAGGGAGGGAGGGAGGGAGGGAGGGAGGGAGAGAGAGAGAGAAAGCGAGGGAGGGAAGGAGGGAGGAAGTGAGGGAGAGAAAGCGGGGGAGGGAGGGAGGGAGAGAAAGCGGGGGAGGGAGAGAAAGCGAGGGAGGGAAGGAGGGAGGGAAAGTGGGGGAGGGAGGGAGGGAAAGTGGGGGAGGGAGGGAGGGAAAGCGGGGGAGGGAGGGAGGGAATGAGGGAGGGAGGACGGGAAAGCGGGGAAGGAGGCGCGGGGGAGGGAGGGAATGAGGGAGGGAGGGAAAGCGGGGGAAGGAGGGAATGAGGGAGGGAGGGAAAGCGGGGGAAGGAGGGAATGAGGGAGGGAGGGAAAGCGGGGGAAGGAGGCAGGGAATGAGGGAGGGAGGGAAAGCGGGGGAGGGAATGAATGAGGGAGGGAGGGAGGCGGTCACAGAGTTACTCTTTAGAAGAACTAACATTTATCGATCCGTATCATAATAAACCTCATGGCCTTCTAAGGTCATTCAGACAGACGTTCTGGCTTCATCCCAAATGGTTCCCCATTCCCTATGTAGTGCACTACTTTAGACCCCGGCTGTAGGGGAATAGGGTGCCATTTGGGACATGGTTCAGTTGACATCACGAGAAATCTAAGTCAGGAGTTGTTCCTCCATCTGTTGATGCTGATAACATTTTAGAGACGTTGTTTTTCACTTCAGTGGTTTTCTCCCCCAGCCTTGTCTGGGGGTTGTAGTTCCAGAGATGGACCAATGGACACCCTTCTCTCTGTTTTTCTCCCTCCCTCTTTCTCCCCCTCTCTCTTTCTCTCCCTCTCTGTTAGATGTGGATGAGTGTGAGCAGGGAGTGTGTGAGGAGTGTGTGAACACACCCGGTAGTTTCCGGTGTTTCTGTGACGGTCGGCAGGGCAAGAAGTTGAGCCACGACCTCAGGAGCTGTCAGGTAAAAAGTCCCCACTCACATTATCAAGACCCGTAGAAAACATTATCAAGACCCGTAGAAAACATTATCAAGACCTGTAGAAAACATGATCAAGACCCGTAGAAAACATTATCAAGACCCGTAGAAAACATGATCAAGACCCGTAGAAAACATGATCAAGACCCGTAGAAAACATGATCAAGACCCGTAGAAAACATTATCAAGACAAAACATTATCAAGACCCGTAGAAAACATTGTCAAGACCCGTAGAAAACATTATCAAGACAAAACATTGTCAAGACCCGTAGAAAACATTATCAAGACCCGTAGAAAACATTATCAAAACCCGTAGAAAACATTATCAAGACCCGTAGAAAACATTATCAAGACCCGTAGAAAATTTATCAAGACCCGTAGAAAACATCAAGACCCGTAGAAAACATTTATCAAGACCCGTAGAAAACATTATCAAGACAAAACATTATCAAGACCCGTAGAAAACATTGTCAAGACCCGTAGAAAACATTATCAAGACAAAACATTGTCAAGACCCGTAGAAAACATTATCAAGACCCGTAGAAAACATTGTCAAGACCCGTAGAAAACATTATCAAGACCCGTAGAAAACTTTATCAAGACCCGTAGAAAACATTATCAAGACCCGTAGAAAACATTATCAAGACCCGTAGAAAACATTATCAAGACCCGTAGAAAACATTATCAAGACCCGTAGAAAACATTATCAAGACCCGTAGAAAACACCCCACATCTATTAGTCCGGGATTCAGTCAAAGATTCATTATCGACAAGCAGCACTGTACTCTAGACCAGGGCTCCCAACCCTCTTCCTGGAGATCTACCGTCCTGTGGATGTTCAGTCTACTAGCTACTTCCAGACACAAATGGGAGAACACCTCACTCTGAGCATGTTACTCATCGTAGCAGAGCTGGTTAGGCTGTTTTCATGTTATCCAGAGCGTTGGTGACTGTAACTGTGCTGCCTGTAACAATTGAATTGTTTTTTTGCCGACATTTACTGACACTGGTTATATTCAACGGTGTAGCGCGTTCGTAAATTCCTCAGTTATTCTGCGCTCTGAAATCGGAGTAGATAGCCAGAGTGAATTAACTGCTGCAACACTATACTCATTCCTCCCCCTCTCTTTCCCCCACCTCTTTCCCCCACCTCTTTCCCCCACCTCTCTCTCCTCCCCACCTCTCTCCTCCCCACCTCTATCTCCCCCACTTCTCTCTCCCCCACCTCTCTCTACTCCCCCACCTCTCTCTCCCCCACCTCTCTCTCCTCCCCACCTCTCTCTCCCCCACCTCTCTCTCCTCCCCACTTCGCTCTCCTCCCCCCCTCTCCCCCACCAGGAGATCACTACATGCGTCTCTCTCACCATGAAGAGGAACTCCCGTTCTCTCTACCTGGGCCGAATGTTCAGCGGAGTCCCAGTGGTCAGGCTACGCTTCCGCAGGAGAGTCCAGACTGGGTAGGCCTTACCTTTTACCTCTAACCTTTTAACCTTACCAGTCTCCTGAGGTTTCAACCTCTTTTCCAAGAGACCTGGAAAGATGCCAGCAAGGAAAAAGCATTTTAAGGGTTTATAGGTCCAACCATAGTCTTGTACCATTGTAGAATTATATTACATCCTGTCTTTGTCTCTCCCTCCTCTAGCTTCTCAGCTGAGTTTGACCTCCGTACCTTTGACCCAGAGGGGGTCATCTTCTTCGCTGGTGGTCACCTGAACAGTTCCTGGATTGTTCTTGCAATGCATCATGGGAAACTGGAGCTGCAGCTGAGGTACGGGGCGGTCAGCCGGGTCACCAGCAGCGGGCCTGCCGTCAACGACGGACAGTGGAGAAAGGTCAGAGGTTATTCTGGGGTTTACAAGGTGGGGGTGTAACTTATGGGTTGGGTCTCAATAGTCTAAAGTGGCATCTCCTCTCCTGAGGGGTCGTTGACTCAGGGGTGCATCCCAAACGGCCCCCTATTCCCTATGTAGTGCACTACTTTTTGGAGGTGTTACTGGGGACCTGGTCAGAATGTGTGCTGTATAGGAAGTAGGATATCATTTGGGACTGAGACACTGTAGGATAAGAACGTGTCAAATGTTTTTTTTTTTTTTACAATTTGAGCTCCTGTCTTTTCTGATTGGTCTGTAGATCTCAGTGGAGGAGCAGGGGCGGAGTCTGGTGATAAAGATTGACAGGGAGGCAGTGATGAAGATAGCTGTGAATGGAGATCTGTTCACCCTGAAGAAAGGCATGCATGAACTCAACCTGACTGTAGGGGGCGTCCCTTTCAAAGAGGACAGTCTCATCAACCAGGTTAGGGGGGGGTGGGGTCTGTTCTCTCTAGAATCTCTGTTATGGGGAGATGTGCGTGTTGTGTTCTCTGCCTAATGTGTGTTCTCCAGGTGAACCCGAGGTTTGATGGCTGTATGCGTGAGTGGCGCTGGTTAACCGGAGAGGATACGTCCATTCAGGAGACCATCAAGTCTAATGACAACATGCAGTGTTTCAGTACAGAAAACCCCGGAACCTATTACCCTGGGACAGGCTTCGCTCAGTTCAACATCACATACGGTGGGTCTGGTGTGTGTGTGTGTGTGTGTGTGTGTGTGTGTGTGTGTGTGTGTGTGTGTGTGTGTGTATACACGTCTCTATGCATCTTCTGATTTGTATGTATCGTTTACACATTGACCTGTGTATGTATAACCACATCTCTCTCCCCAGCAGAGTCCCAGTCTCTGAGTATCCAGCTGACTCTCATCTCTCTCCCCAGCAGAGTCCCAGTCTCTGAGTATCCAGCTGACTCATCTCTCTCCCCAGCAGAGTCCCAGTCTCTGAGTATCCAGCTGACTCACATCTCTCCCCCAGCAGAGTCCCAGTCTCTGAGTATCCAGCTGACTCATCTCTCTCCCCGGCAGAGTCCCAGTCTCTGAGTATCCAGCTGACTCAACTCTCTCCCCGGCAGAGTCCCAGTCTCTGAGTATCCAGCTGACTCATCTCTCTCCCCAGTAGAGTCCCAGTCTCTGAGTATCCAGCTGACTCACATCTCTCTCCCCCAGCAGAGTCCCAGTCTCTGAGTATCCAGCTGACTCACATCTCTCTCCCCCAGCAGAGTCCCAGTCTCTGAGTATCCAGCTGACTCATCTCTCCCCCAGCAGAGTCCCAGTCTCTGAGTATCCAGCTGACTCATCTCTCTCCCCGGCAGAGTCCCAGTCCCTGAGTATCCAGCTGACTCACATCTCTCTCCCCCAGCAGAGTCCCAGTCTCTGAGTATCCAGCTGACTCACATCTCTCTCCCCCAGCAGAGTCCCAGTCTCTGAGTATCCAGCTGACTCACATCTCTCTCCCCCAGCAGAGTCCCAGTCCCTGAGTATCCAGCTGACTCACACCTCTCCCCCAGCAGAGTCCCAGTCTCTGAGTATCCAGCTGACTCATCTCTCTCCCCGGCAGAGTCCCAGTCTCTGAGTATCCAGCTGACTCACATCTCTCTCCCCCAGCAGAGTCCCAGTCCCTGAGTATCCAGCTGACTCTGAGACCAGCCTCCACTGTTGGGGTTCTATTGGCCCTGGTTTATCAGGACAGCGTCCCTCTCTCCATCTCTCTCTCCGACTACCACAGAGACAACCAGGAGTGGCGGGAGGTGAGAGGTTACTTGGCCCGACGCTGTCGGTCTTTCTGACTCAATTTGCTTTATTGGCATGAAGTAACAATGTAGATGTTGCGAAAGCTTACTTTGGAGATTTACAATATTAACATAATTAATAATAATAATCAATATTGTCAGGGACAACAGTAACAACAATAACCAAGGGTCAAAATAACCATTGAACGATAACAATGGAGGACATGTGCAGGTTGGTTGGTCAGTCAGACACTGTGGCAGGCAGCAATGTAGTGCGCTGCCAACCCACAGCTCTCTGCCTCCTCCCCCAACAGGACGGGTAGCCTATCCTCATCAGAGAGGTCTTTGAAACCTTGGATAAGGGTTTCAAATTTGGGGAAATTAAACTCTAATTGTTTTATATTTTTGACATTTTGTCAGGATATGCAGGTCCGTCTCAGGTTCTGCTGTTGTGTCGATTTAGGGCCAGATAGCACTGCATTGTGTTTGTGTTTCCCAGTAAGCAATATAGTTTTGGTTTTGACTGTGTTGTAATTTGGTTTATTCTGATTGGTTGGATGTTCTGGTCCTGAGGCTTCAGTGTGTTAGTAGAACAGGTTTGTGAACTCAGCCCCAGGACCAGCTGGATGAGGGGACTGAGGCTTCAGTGTGTTAGTAGAACAGGTGTGTGAACTCAGGACCAGCTGGATGAGGGGACTGAGGCTTCAGTGTGTTAGTAGAACAGGTTTGTGAACTCAGGACCAGCTGGATGAGGGGACTGAGGCTTCAGTGTGTTAGTAGAACAGGTTTGTGAACTCAGGACCAGCTGGATGAGGGGACTGAGGCTTCAGTGTGTTAGTAGAACAGGTTAGTGAACTCAGGACCAGCTGGATGAGGGGACTGAGGCTTCAGTGTGTTAGTAGAACAGGTTAGTGAACTCAGCCCCAGCTGGATGAGGGGACTGAGGCTTCAGTATGTTAGTAGAACAGGTTTGTGAACTCAGCCCCAGCTGGATGAGGGGACTGAGGCTTCAGTATGTTAGTAGAACAGGTTAGTGAACTCAGCCCCAGGACCAGCTGGATGAGGGGACTGAGGCTTCAGTGTGTTAGTAGAACAGGTTTGTGAACTCAGGACCAGCTGGATGAGGGGACTGAGGCTTCAGTATGTTAGTAGAACAGGTTTGTGAACTCAGCCCCAGGACCAGCTGGATGAGGGGACTGAGACTTCAGTGTGTTAGTAGAACAGGTGTGTGAACTCAGGACCAGCTGGATGAGGGGACTGAGGCTTCAGTTTGTTAGTAGAACAGGTGTGTGAACTCAGGACCAGCTGGATGAGGGGACTGAGGCTTCAGTGTGTTAGTAGAACAGGTTTGTGAACTCAGGACCAGCTGGATGAGGGGACTGAGGCTTCAGTGTGTTAGTAGAACAGGTTAGTGAACTCAGGACCAGCTGGATGAGGGGACTGAGGCTTCAGTGTGTTAGTAGAACAGGTTAGTGAACTCAGCCCCAGCTGGATGAGGGGACTGAGGCTTCAGTATGTTAGTAGAACAGGTTTGTGAACTCAGCCCCAGCTGGATGAGGGGACTGAGGCTTCAGTATGTTAGTAGAACAGGTTAGTGAACTCAGCCCCAGGACCAGCTGGATGAGGGGACTGAGGCTTCAGTGTGTTAGTAGAACAGGTTTGTGAACTCAGGACCAGCTGGATGAGGGGACTGAGGCTTCAGTATGTTAGTAGAACAGGTTTGTGAACTCAGCCCCAGGACCAGCTGGATGAGGGGACTGAGACTTCAGTGTGTTAGTAGAACAGGTGTGTGAACTCAGGACCAGCTGGATGAGGGGACTGAGGCTTCAGTTTGTTAGTAGAACAGGTGTGTGAACTCAGGACCAGCTGGATGAGGGGACTGAGGCTTCAGTTTGTTAGTAGAACAGGTGTGTGAACTCAGCCCCAGCTGGATGAGGGGACTGAGGCTTCAGTATGTTAGTAGAACAGGTTAGTGAACTCAGCCCCAGGACCAGCTGGATGAGGGGACTGAGGCTTCAGTGTGTTAGTAGAACAGGTTTGTGAACTCAGGACCAGCTGGATGAGGGGACTGAGGCTTCAGTATGTTAGTAGAACAGGTTTGTGAACTCAGCCCCAGGACCAGCTGGATGAGGGGACTGAGACTTCAGTGTGTTAGTAGAACAGGTGTGTGAACTCAGGACCAGCTGGATGAGGGGACTGAGGCTTCAGTTTGTTAGTAGAACAGGTGTGTGAACTCAGGACCAGCTGGATGAGGGGACTGAGGCTTCAGTGTGTTAGTAGAACAGGTTTGTGAACTCAGGACCAGCTGGATGAGGGGACTGAGGCTTCAGTGTGTTAGTAGAACAGGTTAGTGAACTCAGGACCAGCTGGATGAGGGGACTGAGGCTTCAGTGTGTTAGTAGAACAGGTTAGTGAACTCAGCCCCAGCTGGATGAGGGGACTGAGGCTTCAGTATGTTAGTAGAACAGGTTTGTGAACTCAGCCCCAGCTGGATGAGGGGACTGAGGCTTCAGTATGTTAGTAGAACAGGTTAGTGAACTCAGCCCCAGGACCAGCTGGATGAGGGGACTGAGGCTTCAGTGTGTTAGTAGAACAGGTTTGTGAACTCAGGACCAGCTGGATGAGGGGACTGAGGCTTCAGTATGTTAGTAGAACAGGTTTGTGAACTCAGCCCCAGGACCAGCTGGATGAGGGGACTGAGACTTCAGTGTGTTAGTAGAACAGGTGTGTGAACTCAGGACCAGCTGGATGAGGGGACTGAGGCTTCAGTTTGTTAGTAGAACAGGTGTGTGAACTCAGGACCAGCTGGATGAGGGGACTGAGGCTTCAGTTTGTTAGTAGAACAGGTGTGTGAACTCAGGACCAGCTGGATGAGGGGACTGAGGCTTCAGTTTGTTAGTAGAACAGGTGTGTGAACTCAGAACCAGCTGGATGAGGGGACTGAGGCTTCAGTTTGTTAGTAGAACAGGTTTGTGAACTCAGGACCAGCTGGATGAGGGGACTGAGGCTTCAATGTGTTAGAACAGGTTTGTGAACTCAGGACCAGCTGGATGAGGGGACTGAGGCTTCAGTGTGTTAGAACAGGTTTGTGAACTCAGGACCAGCTGGATGAGGGGACTGAGGCTTCAGTGTGTTAGTAGAACAGGTTTGTGAACTCAGGACCAGCTGGATGAGGGGACTGAGGCTTCAGTTTGTTAGTAGAACAGGTTTGTGAACTCAGGACCAGCTGGATGAGGGGACTGAGGCTTCAGTGTGTTAGTAGAACAGGTTAGTGAACTTAGGACCAGCTGGATGAGGGGACTGAGGCTTCAGTTTGTTAGTAGAACAGGTTTGTGAACTCAGAACCAGCTGGATGAGGGGACTGAGGCTTCAGTTTGTTAGTAGAACAGGTTAGTGAACTTAGGACCAGCTGGATGAGGGGACTGAGGCTTCAGTTTGTTAGTAGAACAGGTGTGTGAACTCAGAACCAGCTGGATGAGGGGACTGAGGCTTCAGTTTGTTAGTAGAACAGGTTTGTGAACTCAGGACCAGCTGGATGAGGGGACTGAGGCTTCAATGTGTTAGAACAGGTTTGTGAACTCAGGACCAGCTGGATGAGGGGACTGAGGCTTCAGTGTGTTAGAACAGGTTTGTGAACTCAGGACCAGCTGGATGAGGGGACTGAGGCTTCAGTGTGTTAGTAGAACAGGTTTGTGAACTCAGGACCAGCTGGATGAGGGGACTGAGGCTTCAGTTTGTTAGTAGAACAGGTTTGTGAACTCAGGACCAGCTGGATGAGGGGACTGAGGCTTCAGTGTGTTAGTAGAACAGGTTAGTGAACTTAGGACCAGCTGGATGAGGGGACTGAGGCTTCAGTTTGTTAGTAGAACAGGTTTGTGAACTCAGAACCAGCTGGATGAGGGGACTGAGGCTTCAGTTTGTTAGTAGAACAGGTTAGTGAACTTAGGACCAGCTGGATGAGGGGACTGAGGCTTCAGTTTGTTAGTAGAACAGGTTTGTGAACTCAGGACCAGCTGGATGAGGGGACTGAGGCTTCAGTTTGTTAGTAGAACAGGTGTGTGAACTCAGGACCAGCTGGATGAGGGGACTGAGACTTCAGTGTGTTGAGTTTGAGTTTATTTTATTTTTACAGGGACAGTGCACATTAATCAACGTTTCAGTAAAAGTGCCGGTTTTAGCCAGCCGGCTAATTTTCAACCGCAGTCCCTGGGCAGGTTATTAAAAACAATTACAATATAGACAATAGCAGCATAGAACAAGCAAGACATAGCAACAGGTTAGTAGAACAGGTTTGTGAACTCAGGACCAGCTGGATGAGGGGACTGAGGCTTCAGTGTGTTAGTAGAACAGGTTTGTGAACTCAGGACCAGCTGGATGAGGGGACTGAGGCTTCAGTGTGTTAGTAGAACAGGTTTGTGAACTCAGGACCAGCTGGATGAGGGGACTGAGGCTTCAGTGTGTTAGTAGAACAGGTTTGTGAACTCAGGACCAGCTGGATGAGGGGACTCTCTTCTCAGCTCTTGGTGTTGCAGGGCTTGGTAATGATATGATATGTCACTGTATGTTTCCGAAACTGAATTGTTATTTTTTTTAGTTTTTATTATAAATGGATATTGGTCTAATTCTGCCCTGCATGCATGGCTGTCTGACTCGCAGTCTGACTCTGACCTCTGTCTGACTCTGACCTCTCTCTGTCTGTCTGACTCTGACCTCTCTCTCTCTGTCTGTCTGACTCTGACTTCTCTCTGTCTGTCTGACTCTGACCTCTCTCTGTCTGTCTGACTCTGACCTCTCTCTGTCTGTCTGACTCTGACCTCTCTCTCTCTGTCTGTCTGACTCTGACCTCTCTCTCTCTGTCTGTCTGACTCTGACCTCTCTCTGTCTGTCTGACTCTGACCTCTGTCTGTCTGTCTGTCTGTCTGACTCTGACCTCTCTCTCTCTGTCTGTCTGACTCTGACCTCTCTCTCTCTGTCTGTCTGACTCTGACCTCTCTCTCTCTGTCTGTCTGACTCTGACCTCTCTCTGTCTGTCTGACTCTGACCTCTCTCTGTCTGTCTGACTCTGACCTCTCTCTCTCTGTCTGTCTGACTCTGACCTCTCTCTGTCTGTCTGACTTCTCTCTCTCTGTCTGTCTGACTCTGACCTCTCTCTGTCTGTCTGTCTGTCTGACTCTGACCTTTCTCTGTCTGACTCTGACCTCTCTCTGTCTGTCTGACTCTGACCTCTCTCTGGCTGTCTGAATTCATGTTTTGTTTGTCTCGAGTGTGATGTCTGTCTGTCTGTCTGTCTGACTCTAACCTCTCTCTGTCTGTCTGACTCTGACCTCTCTCTGGCTGTCTGAATTCATGTTTTGTTTGTCTCGAGTGTGATGTCTGTCTGACTGTCTGTTTCTCTCTTCCCCCCCAGTATGTCCTGGTCTCTGTGGGTGATGTGATCGTGGCCAGCGCCCCGGCCTTCCTGTGTGATGCAGAGGTTCATGAGGTCAATGTGACGGTCAGTGGGAACCTGACCATACTAGAGGTGGACGGTCAGCCTGGACAGAGTCACACCACACCTGGACAGGAGACGGTTGACCTCAGCCTGCCTTCAACCACCTTTATAGGAGGGCTCCCCGGTGAGTTAGACGGGTATAGGAGGGCTACCCGGTGAGGTAGATGGGTATAGGAGGGCTCCCCGGTGAGTTAGACAGGTATAGGAGGGCTACCCGGTGAGGTAGATGGGTATAGGAGGGTGAGGTAGATGGGTATAGGAGGGCTACCCGGTGAGGTAGACGGGTATAGGAGGGCTCCCCGGTGAGGTAGACGGGTATAGGAGGGTGAGGTAGACGGGTATAGGAGGGCTCCCCAGTGAGGTAGACGGGTATAGGAGGGCTCCCCGGTGAGGTAGACGGGTATAGGAGGGCTCCCCGGTGAGGTAGACGGGTATAGGAGGGCTCCCCGGTGAGGTAGACGGGTATAGGAGGGCTCCCCGGTGAGGTAGACGGGTATAGGAGGGTGAGGTAGACGGGTATAGGAGGGCTCCCCGGTGAGGTAGACGGGTATAGGAGGGTGAGGTAGACGGGTATAGGAGGGTGAGGTAGACGGGTATAGGAGGGCTCCCCGGTGAGGTAGACGGGTATAGGAGGGTGAGGTAGACGGGTATAGGAGGGCTCCCCGGTGAAGTAGACGGGTATAGGAGGGTGAGGTAGACGGGTATAGGAGGGCTCCCCGGTGAGGTAGACGGGTATAGGAGGGCTCCCCGGTGAGGTAGACGGGTATAGGAGGGCTCCCCGGTGAGGTAGACGGGTATAGGAGGGTGAGGTAGACGGGTATAGGAGGGCTCCCCAGTGAGGTAGACGGGTATAGGAGGGCTCCCCGGTGAGGTAGACGGGTATAGGAGGGTGAGGTAGACGGGTATAGGAGGGCTCCCCGGTGAGGTAGACGGGTATAGGAGGGCTCCCCGGTGAGGTAGACGGGTATAGGAGGGCTCCCCGGTGAGGTAGACGGGTATAGGAGGGTGAGGTAGACGGGTATAGGAGGGTGAGGTAGACGGGTATAGGAGGGTGAGGTAGACGGGTATAGGAGGGCTCCCCGGTGAGGTAGACGGGTATAGGAGGGTGAGGTAGACGGGTATAGGAGGGCTCCCCGGTGAAGTAGACGGGTATAGGAGGGTGAGGTAGACGGGTATAGGAGGGCTCCCCGGTGAGGTAGACGGGTATAGGAGGGCTCCCCGGTGAAGTAGACGGGTATAGGCAGAGAGAGACATGTAACAACACACACTCATTACTACTGTACTCTAGACAAACACCCAGTTACGAATAAAGAGACACACACACACACACACAGTTTCGCCATTACCATTAACCACTTCTCCTGGTGTCATTAATTTCCGGTCTGACCCCTGACCTGTGACCTCTAACCCCTGTACCAGACGTGCCCCTGGTGTCGACCCTGGTGTCGTCGTTCTACCGCGGCTGCATGGAGGTGACGATCAACGGCCTGGCTCTGGACCTGGACGAGGCCTTCCACAAACACAACGACATCCGCTCCCACTCCTGTCCTCTGCTGGGGGGGGCCTTGTGACCGCTGCAGTCCCCTTCAGCCCCGTCCTCACTGGAGCAGGGGGGAGTTACCCCTAGACACTGATCTTGGGTCAGTTTGACATTTCCCCCACAGGATTAGGGGGAATGGAAGCTGATCCTAGACACTGATCTTGGGTCAGTTTGACATTTCCTCCACAGGATTAGGGGGAATGGAAGCTGATCCTAGATCTGTAGCAAGGGGAGTCTTCACCCTGTCCACTACAGTCCACCATAACCCACAGGGCCTTAACCTAAGCAAGGAATGAGTCCCAAATAGCACTCTATTCCCTATATGACCCCTATGGGTTCTGGTCAAAACTAGTGCACTATTTAGGGAATAGGGTGCCATTTGGAATGTACCCAGGAGCTGGCCGAGTGGCCAACCCTTCTCCTGACCAACCCTCAGTCATTCTGCCCTCAGCGTGATTGAATGTAGGAGCAGCACTCTCACATCTGAGGTTGCAGGTGCGTAGGAAAATTCAGTGATATCTTGAAAAGAAAAATCCAATATTTCACATGGCTCTTGACAGTATGTTTTAGTGTAATGAGGTTATGTACCGGCCTCACGGCCTTCGTCAGAGCTCGCGGTGATCAAACAGGATCCATAAGTGGAATAACTGGCAGTACTCCAGAAGAGGTTTGGTCAACTGACCCAGTCCATTGTGGAACAAACCCTATCAGGTGTGTGTGGGGTTGTAATTCAGTAGCACAAGGCTTTGTTGTTGTAAAACTAGCACACCATCGCAGGTGAAAATGGACTGAGTTTAATACAAACATCTGTTCGGTGCTTTCCAACTTAATGCAAACTTAGTCTACCTGCAATTTAGCTCTGCACACTGCCTACATATTACAACATAGGGCCTTCTGTTAATAAGACCCCATTTAAGACCCTTCCTTCCCCTCCCAAACCATTCTTCTAGTCCTCCACAGTTACATCCACCCCACCGTCAGCCAATGAAACACTCCATACTGTCCCCCTTTCACATGCCCCGCCCTCCTGCCCTCAGTATCACCAATCAGCACACGCCAGGAACACACTTTAAGCCAATCAGACGAGGCTAATTAACATGCAGTAACCAATCAGACACACGGGGAAGGGCATCAAGAGCACTGCTTCACCCCACTGAGCTACTGAGAGAATAGGAGTGGAAGTGTTGTAATATACTGTATGTGTAAATAATGTCATGCTTTTTAGAAATAAAGACAAAAGGAAACAAACAAAGACCTGAACGCATTGAGATAATCACCCAAAACAGTTTCACTTCTCTACAGAATGTCAGAACTTTCTTCAATTTATTAGGCCAGAAAGGGCTGCAGTATTTCCTCCTCTGGGATCTAGAGTTTCTGATGAGTTTCACAGTGGAGCGATCGATGGTTTTCTCTTCTGTGTTGTGTGTTATTATACTATATGTTTGTTTGGCTGCTGATTTGTTCTCCTGTCTTTTAGTCTGTACATCCCTGATCACATCAATTCAGTCTGATTTGAAAACGTAATAAAGATGATGACATGGGAGTTTTAAAACGGGTTGTGGAGAGATTTATTTTTAGTATTTTATTTTTTTCATTGTGCTTCTCATTATGTCTTAGCCCAGTGTGACCATGATAATGTCCCAAATGGGACCCTATGTAGTCCACTAGTTTTGAACAGGGCCCTGGTCATCAGAGCTGAACACTGCAACTACATCACATGACCACTAGGTGGAACCAGAAGCGTAATAACAAATTGCACGGTTCAGTCAGTATTTTTATATAATGTAAAACATTTTAATACCGGGATCCCACCACTGTGAGAGAAGTTGGTTCACATTTCAAACATTTGGTTCTCCTCTCAATTTATGTTCCAGTTAATCGCTGACCCAAGCCCTTCCTACTCTCTGACCCAAGCCCTTCCTACTCTCTGACCCAAGCCCTTCCTACTCTCTGACCCAAGCCCTTCCTACTCTCTGACCCAAGCCCTTCCTACTCTCTGACCCAAGCTCTTCCTACTCTCTGACCCAAGCCCTTCCAACTCTCTGACCCAAGCCCTTCCTACTCTCTGACCCAAGCCCTTCCAACTCTCTGACCCAAGCCCTTCCTACTCTCTGACCCAAGCCCTTCCAACTCTCTGAACCAAGCCCTTCCTACTCTCTGACCCAAGCCCTTCCAACTCTCTGACCCAAGCCCTTCCTTCTCACTGAACCAAGCCCTTCCTACTCTCTGAACCAAGCCCTTCCTTCTCACTGACCCAAGCCCTTCCTACTCTCTGACCCAAGCCCTTCCTACTCTCTGACCCAAGCCCTTCCTACTCTCTGACCCAAGCCCTTCCTACTCTCTGACCTAAGCCCTTCCTACTCTCTGACCCAGGCCCTTCCTACTCTCTGACCCAGGCCCTTCCTACTCTCTGACCCAAGCCCTTCCTTCTCACTGACCCAAGCCCTTCCTACTCTCTGAACCAAGCCCTTCCTGCTCTCTGAACCAAGCCCTTCCTACTCTCTGACCCAAGCCCTTCCTACTCTCTGACCCAAGCCCTTCCTTCTCTCTACAGAAGTGTGTATATAACTCTCTCTAATTTCTATTTCAGTTTGGACACACCTACTCATTCTAGTTTTTTTCTGTGTAACTATTTTCTACATTGTAGAATAATAGTGAAGACATCAAAACTATGAAATAACATATGGAAACATCTAGTATCCAAATATGAGATTCTTCAAAGTATCCAACCTTTGCCTTGACAGCTTTGCACACTTTTGGCATTCTCTCAACCAGCTTCATGAGGTAGTCACCTGGAATGCATTTTAATTAACAGGTGTGCCTTAAGTTATTGTGTGTCATTTATTTCCCTCTTAATGCGTTTGAGCCAATCAGTTGTGCTGTGACCAGGTAGGGGTGGTATACAGAATATAGGCCTATTTGGTAAAAGACCAAGTCCATGTTATGGCAAGAACAGCTCAAATAAGCAAAGAGAAACGACAGTCCATCATTACTTTAAGACATGAAGGTCAGTCCATCATTACTTTAAGACATGAAGGTCAGTCCATCATTACTTTAAGACATGAAGGTCAGTCCATCATTACTTTAAGACATGGTCAGTCCATCATTACTTTAAGACATGAAGGTCAGTCCATCATTACTATAAGACATGAAGGTCAGTCCATCATTACTATAAGACATGAAGGTCAGTCCATCATTACTATAAGACATGAAGGTCAGTCCATCATTACTTTAAGACATGAAGGTCAGTCCATCATTACTTTAAGACATGGTCAGTCCATCATTACTTTAAGACATGAAGGTCAGTCCATCATTACTATAAGACCTGAAGGTCAGTCCATCATTACTTTAAGACATGAAGGTCAGTCCATCATTACTATAAGACATGAAGGTCAGTCCATCATTACTTTAAGACATGAAGGTCAGTCAATACGGAACATGTCAAGAACTTTGGAAGTTTCTTCAAGTGCAGTCGTAAAAACTGTCAAGCACTATGATGAAACTGGCTCTGAGTTACCTCTGCTGCAGAGGATAAGTTCATTAGAGTTACCAGCCTCAGAAAGAGTACAAGTAACAGACACATCTCAACATCAACTATTCAGAGACAGGCCTTTAAATCAAATGTTATTGGTCACATTCACATGTTCAGCAAATGTTAATGCAAGTGTAGCGAAATACTTGTGCTTCTAGTTCCGACAGTGCAGTAATATCTAACAAATTCACAACGACTGCCTTACACACCCAAATGTAAAGGGATGAATGAGAATATGTATAAATATATGGATGAGAGATGGCCGTGCGGCATAGGCAAGATGCAGTAGATGATACAGTATACAGTATACATGAGATGTGTAGGATATGTAGACATTATTAAAGTGATTAGTGATTCCTTTATTACATCCATTTATGAAATGTATTAAAGTGGCCAGAGATTTGAGTCAGTATGTTGGCAGCAGCCACTCAATGTTAGTGATGCTGTTTAACAGTCTGATGGCCTTGAGATAGAAGCTGTTTTTCAGTCTCTCGGTCCCAGCTTTGACGCACCTGAACTGACCTCGCCTTCTGGATGATAGCGGGGTGAACAGGCAGTGGCTCGGGTGGTTGTTGTCCTTGATGATCATTTTGACCTTCCTGTGACATCGGGTGCTGTAGGTGTCCTGGAGAGCAGGTAGTTTGCCCCCGGTGATGCGTTGTGCAGACCACACTACCAATCTTGAGAGCATTACGGTTGTGTGCGGAGCAGTTGCCCGTACCAGACGATGATACAGCCCGGCAGGATGCTCTCGATTGTGCATCTGTAAAAGTTTGAGTGTTTTAGGTGACAAGCCAAATTTCTTCAGCCTCCTGAGGTTGAAGAGGCGCTGTTGCACCTTCTTCACCACGCTGTCTGTGTGGGTGGACCATTTCAGTTTGTCTGTGATGTGTACGCCGAGAATCTTAATGTTCCACTTTCTACACTACTGTCCCGTCGATGGGGATGGGGGGCTGTTCCCTCTGCTGTTTCCTGAAGTCCCCAATAATTTCCTTTGTTTTGTTGACGTTGAGTGAGAGGTTGTTTTCCTGACACCACACTCCGAGGGCCCTCACCTCCTCCCTGTAGGCCGTCTCGTCGTTGTTGGTAATCAAGCCTACCACTGTAGTGTCGTCCGCAAACTTGATGATTGAGTTGGTGGCGTGCATGGCCACGCAGTCAAGGGTGAACAGGGAGTACAGGAGAGGGCTGAGAACGCACCCTTGTGGGGCCCCAGTGTTGAGGATCAGCGGGGTGAAGATGTTACCTACCCTCACCACCTGGGGGCGGCCCGTCAGAAAGTCCAGGACCCAGTTGCACAGGGTGGGGTCGAGACCCAGGGTCTCAAGCTTAATGACGAGTTTGGAGGGTACTATGGTGTTAAATGCTGAGCTGTAGTCAATGAACAGCATTCTTACGTAGGTATTCCTCTTGTCCGGATGGGATAGGCAGTCTGTGGACCTCTTGGGGCGGTAAGAAAATTGGAGTGGGTCTAGGGTATCAGGTAGGGTGGAGGTGATATGATCCTTGACTTGTCTCTCAAAGCACTTCGTGATGACAGAAGTGAGTGCTATGGGGCGATAGTCATTTAGTTCAGTTACCTTAGCATTCTTGGGAACAGGAAAAATGGTGGCCATCTTGAACCATGTGGTCACAGCTGACTGGGATAGGGATTGATTGAATATGTCCGTAAACACACCAGCCAGCTGGTCTGCGCATGCTCTGAGGACGCGGCTAGGGATGCCGTCTGGGCTGGCAGCCTTGCAAGGGTTAACACGTTTAAATGTTTTACTCATGTTGGCCATGGTGAAGGAGAGCCCACAGGCTTTGGTAGCGGGCCGTGTCAGTGGCACTGTATTGTCCTCAAAGCGAGCAAAGAAGTTGTTTAGTCTGCCTGGGAGCAAGACATCCTGGTCCGTGACGGGGCTGGTTTTCTTTTTGTAATCCGTGATTGACTGTAGACCCTGCCACATACGTCTCGTGTTTCAGCCGTTGAATTGCAACTCTACTTTGTCTCTATACTGACGCTTAGCTTGTTTGATTGCCTTGTGGAGGGAATAGCTACACTGTTTGTATTCGGTTATGTTTACAGTTGCCATGATTAAAAGCTGTGGTTCAAGCTTTCAGTTTTGCACGAATGCTGCCATCAATCCACGGTTTCTGGTTAGGGAAGGTTTTAATAGTCAGTGGGTACAACATCACCGATGCACTTGCCAACAAACTCCCTCAAACTCCCCGAGTCAGCGTATACATCAATATTATTGTCTGAGGCTACCCGGAACATGATCAAAGCAATCTTGAAGCGTGGAATCTGATTGGTCAGACCAGCATTGGATAGACCTGAGCATGGGTGTTTCCTGTTTTAGTTTCTGTCTATAGGCTGGGAGCAACAAAATGGAGTCATGGTCAGATTTGCTGAAGGGAGGGTGGGGGAGGGCTTTGTATGCATCGCGGAAGTTAGAGTAGCAATGGTCCAGAATGCTACCAGCCCGTGTCGCGCATTCGGTATGCTGATAGACTTTAGGGAGCCTTGTGGCCTCATGGTCAAATTTCTACAGGGCACCATTAAGAAGAAGAGACAAGACACACGAGCAATGGACATTAGACCGGTGGAAATTTGTCCTTTGGTCTGATGAGTGAAAATGTTCGATTTTTGGTTCCAACCGCTGTGTCTTTGTGAGACGCAGAGTAGGTGAACGGATGATCTCCACATGTGTGGTTCCCACCGTAAAGCATGGAGGAGGAGGTGTGATGGTGTGGGGTTGCTTTGCCGGTGAACTGTCTGTGATTTATTTAGAATTCAAGGCACACTTAACCAGCATGGCTACCACAGCATTCTGCAGTGATATGCCACCCCAGCTGGTTTGCGCTTAATGGGACTATCATTTGTTTTTCAACAGGACAATGACCCAACACACCTCCAGGCTGTGTCAGGGCTATTTTACCAAGAAGGAACGTGATGGAGTGCTGCATCAGATGACCTGGCCTCCACAATCACCTGACCTCAACCCAATTGAGATGGTTTGGATGAGTTGGGACCACAGAGTGAGGGAAAAGCAGCCAACAAGTGCTCAGCATATGTGGGAACTCTTTCAAGACTGTTGGAAAAGTATTCCAGGTGAAGCTGGTTGAGAGAATACCAAGCGTGTGCAAAGCTGTCATCAAGGCAAAGGGGTGGCTACTTTGAAGAATCTAAAATATATTTAGATTCGTTTGACACTTTTTTGGTTACTACATGATTACATATGCGTTATTTCATAGTTTTGATGTCTTCACTATTATTCTACATTGTAGAAAATAGTTTTTTTTTTTAAATAAAGAAAAACCCTGGAATGAGTAGGTGTGTCCAAACCTTTGACTGGTACTGTATATGCACTTTATAAACTATATATGAAGATTAAATAAGACTTTTAATAACCATTATAGGAGATACAGTATGTCTCAGTTACTGGGATCACCAGTCTGGTGGTATATTATAACATAGGAGATACAGTATGTCTCAGTTACTAGGATCACTAGTCTGGTGGTATATTATAACATAGGAGATACAGTAGGTCTATAAGTTACTGGGATCACCAGTCTGGTGGTATATTATAACATAGGAGATACAGTAGGTCTATAAGTTACTGGGATCACCAGTCTGGTGGTATATTATAACATAGGAGATACAGTAGGTCTTTAAGTTACTGGGATCACCAGTCTGGGGGTATATTATAACATAGGAGATACAGTAGGTCTATAAGTTACTGGGATCACCAGTCTGGTGGTATATTTATCATTTTATATACACTATATAGTTAGAAGACTCTAAAAGCTACCGGTTCAGTTTAATAATTGCACATGATGGTTTGATAAATACTGTGGACAGTCAGCCTGGAAGTCTAGAGACAGAAACTGTTGAAAGGTAAACATATGTATGACATCCACGATAAAGGCAATAAATAGGTCAATACATGATTATTATAACAACGTTATAAGCATTTCAATATTGCTATTAACAGATTGATAAAGAACATGCCAAAGTCAACATCGTAGCCACACAGTAGGGCATTTAAAGCGTGTTCAAACCTGTAGGGGCAGAGTGGGGTAGTTGGGGTCTAACCTACAGGGGCAGAGTGGGGTAGTTGGGGTCTAACCTACAGGGGCAGAGTGGGGTAGTTGGGGTGTAACCTACAGGGGCAGAGTGGGGTAGTTGGGGTCTAACCTACAGGGGCAGAGTGGGGTAGTTGGGGTGTAACCTACAGGGGCAGAGTGGGGTAGTTGGGGTCTAACCTACAGGGGCAGAGTGGGGTAGTTGGGGTCTAACCTAGAGGGGCAGAGTGGGGTAGTTGGGGTCTAACCTACAGGGGCAGAGTGGGGTAGTTGGGGTCTAACCTACAGGGGCAGAGTGGGGTAGTTGGGGTCTAACCTACAGGGGCAGAGTGGGGTAGTTGGGGTCTAACCTACAGGGGCAGAGTGGGGTAGTTGGGGTCTAACCTACAGGGGCAGAGTGGGGTAGTTGGGGTCTAACCTGCAGGGGCAGAGTGGGGTAGTTGGGGTGTAACCTACAGGGGCAGAGTGGGGTAGTTGGGGTCTAACCTGCAGGGGCAGAGTGGGGTAGTTGGGGTCTAACCTACAGGGGCAGAGTGGGGTAGTTGGGGTCTAACCTACAGGGGCAGAGTGGGGTAGTTGGGGTCTAACCTAGAGGGGCAGAGTGGGGTAGTTGGGGTCTAACCTACAGGGGCAGAGTGGGGTAGTTGGGGTGTAACCTGCAGGGGCAGAGTGGGGTAGTTGGGGTGTAACCTACAGGGGCAGAGTGGGGTAGTTGGGGTGTAACCTACAGGGGCAGAGTGGGGTAGTTGGGGTCTAACCTGCAGGGGCAGAGTGGGGTAGTTGGGGTGTAACCTGCAGGGGCAGAGTGGGGTAGTTGGGGTGTAACCTACAGGGGCAGAGTGGGGTAGTTGGGGTCTAACCTGCAGGGGCAGAGTGGGGTAGTTGGGGTGTAACCTACAGGGGCAGAGTGGGGTAGTTGGGGTCTAACCTACAGGGGCAGAGTGGGGTAGTTGGGGTCTAACCTAGAGGGGCAGAGTGGGGTAGTTGGGGTCTAACCTAGAGGGGCAGAGTGGGGTAGTTGGGGTCTAACCTACAGGGGCAGAGTGGGGTAGTTGGGGTCTAACCTGTAGGGGCAGAGTGGGGTAGTTGGGGTCTAACCTGCAGGGGCAGAGTGGGGTAGTTGGGGTCTAACCTAGAGGGGCAGAGTGGGGTAGTTGGGGTCTAACCTGCAGGGGCAGAGTGGGGTAGTTGGGGTCTAACCTACAGGGGCAGAGTGGGGTAGTTGGGGTCTAACCTACAGGGGCAGAGTGGGGTAGTTGGGGTGTAACCTGCAGGGGCAGAGTGGGGTAGTTGGGGTCTAACCTACAGGGGCAGAGTGGGGTAGTTGGGGTCTAACCTGCAGGGGCAGAGTGGGGTAGTTGGGGTGTAACCTAGAGGGGCAGAGTGGGGTAGTTGGGGTCTAACCTGCAGGGGCAGAGTGGGGTAGTTGGGGTCTAACCTACAGGGGCAGAGTGGGGTAGTTGGGGTCTAACCTACAGGGGCAGAGTGGGGTAGTTGGGGTCTAACCTACAGGGGCAGAGTGGGGTAGTTGGGGTCTAACCTACAGGGGCAGAGTGGGGTAGTTGGGGTCTAACCTACAGGGGCAGAGTGGGGTAGTTGGGGTCTAACCTGCAGGGGCAGAGTGGGGTAGTTGGGGTCTAACCTACAGGGGCAGAGTGGGGTAGTTGGGGTCTAACCTACAGGGGCAGAGTGGGGTAGTTGGGGTGTAACCTACAGGGGCAGAGTGGGGTAGTTGGGGTGTAACCTAGAGGGGCAGAGTGGGGTAGTTGGGGTCTAACCTACAGGGGCAGAGTGGGGTAGTTGGGGTCTAACCTACAGGGGCAGAGTGGGGTAGTTGGGGTCTAACCTAGAGGGGCAGAGTGGGGTAGTTGGGGTCTAACCTAGAGGGGCAGAGTGGGGTAGTTGGGGTCTAACCTACAGGGGCAGAGTGGGGTAGTTGGGGTCTAACCTACAGGGGCAGAGTGGGGTAGTTGGGGTCTAACCTAGAGGGGCAAAGTGGGGTAGTTGGGGTCTAACCTACAAGGGCAGAGCGTGGTAGTTGGGGTCTAACTTACAGGGGCTTACTTAGTTTGGTCTAACTTACAGGGCCATATCTGATTGGAAGGGTAAATGGAGGCCATATCTGATTGGAAGGGTAAATGGAGGCCATATCTGATTGGTTGGAAGGGTAAATGGAAGCCATATCTGATTGGTTGGAAGGGTATATGGAGGCCATAACTGATTGGAATGGTATATGGAGGCCATATCTGATTGGTTGGAAGGGCAAATGGAAGCCATATCTGATTGGTTGGAAGGGTATATGGAGGCCATCACACCATCTGGTTCCTTCAGGTCTGTGCTAACTGCTAACCAGGTGAGAGGCTAGGGGCTGTTTCTGGACCTCTTCCCATTGATTTATCCTGCAATAAATGTTGTGCAATTGGTAGTATGCCAGTTTGTCTTCTTCAAATGCCTCTAATCTAATTGCAACAGTAAAAGTAATCAGATTACATTACTTAGTTTGAGTAATCCAATAATTACTATTTTGGACAGGTACATTTTAAAAGTAACCTCCCCAATCCTGCTTGTGTTACATTCTCTGGCCTAGTCCAGAAAGAAGCCCTAGTCCCTTATCCCCTAGCCCCATGTCTCCTTATCCCCTAGCCCCATGTCTCCTAGTCCCTTATCCTAGTCCCTTGTCTCCTAGCCCCATATCTCCTAGTCCCTTATACTAGTCCCTTATCCCCTAGCCCCATGTCTCCTAGTCCCTTATCCTAGTCCCTTATCCCCTAGCCCCATGTCTCCTAGTCCCTTATCCCCTAGCCCCATGTCTCCTAGTCTCTTATCCCCTAGCCCCATGTCTCCTAGTCCCTTATCCCCTAGCCCCATGTCTCCTAGTCTCTTATCCCCTAGCCCCATGTCTCCTAGTCCCTTATCCCCTAGCCCCATGTCTCCTAGTCCCTTATCCTAGACCCTTGCTTCCTAGCCCCATGTCTCCTAGTCCCTTTTATTCCCTAACTCGTTGTTGTGTGCAGATCTAAAGGAATCACATAGCTGGCCGTAAGAAGCGATGATTGGAAGGATATATTTGTTATATGGAAGCCATATCTGATTGGTTGAAAGGATATATGGAAGCCATATCTGATTGGTTGGAAGGGTATATGGAAGCCATATCTGATTGGTTGGAAGGGTATATGGAGGCCATATCTGATTGGTTGGAAGGGTATATGGAGGCCATATCTGATTGGTTGGAAGGGTATATGGAGGCCATATCTGATTGATTGAAAGGATATATGGAAGCTGTCACACTGAGCTGATTCCTTCATGTCTGTGCTGACCAGGTGACAGAGGCTAGGTGTTGTTTCTGGACATTAGCCTCTCTTACCCTGGCCTAAAGGTCAAAGGTTAAAGGTCAGGTTGGCATTCAGCATGCATAAGGAGGGGGCTTCTCGAAGTCGGAGGGCCCGTAGACGGGGCCAGGGTAGAGGGCAGGGGCGTTGGGTGATAGCATGTAACCCTGACCAGGGTCCTGGGAGCCAGTCTGGAAGGTGGGCTGGCTGGGGGCCTGGGCGGAAGGCTGGCTCTGGCTCTCCTCTGACGGAGAGGAGGGGGTTAGGGTCATCTCCAGGCCGGGCTGGGGGGTGGAGGGGGCCTGGTAACTGCTGTGGTGCTGAGAAAGACAGAGAGAGGGAAGAGGAGAGGAGAGAGAGAGAGACAACAGAGGAGAGAGAGAGAGACCGAAGTCGAGAGAGAGAGACAACAGAGGAGAGAGAGAAGAGAGAGAGGAGACATTCATATCACTGGATGACGAGGAGATTTTACTTTTACTAAATACTATTGTAGTTGGGGTCTAACCTACAGGGGCAGAGTGGGGTAGTTGGGGTCTAACCTACAGGGGCAGAGTGGGGTAGATGGGGTCTAACCTAGAGGGGCAGAGTGGGGTAGTTGGGGTCTAACCTACAGGGGCAGAGTGGGGTAGATGGGGTCTAACCTACAGGGGCAGAGTGGGGTAGATGGGGTCTAACCTACAGGGGCAGAGTGGGGTAGTTGGGGTCTAACCTACAGGGGCAGAGTGGGGTAGTTGGGGTCTAACCTACAGGGGCAGAGTGGGGTAGTTGGGGTCTAACCTGCAGGGGCAGAGTGGGGTAGTTGGGGTCTAACCTACAGGGGCAGAGTGGGGTAGTTGGGGTCTAACCTACAGGGGCAGAGTGGGGTAGTTGGGGTCTAACCTACAGGGGCAGAGTGGGGTAGTTGGGGTGTAACCTAGAGGGGCAGAGTGGGGTAGTTGGGGTCTAACCTACAGGGGCAGAGTGGGGTAGTTGGGGTCTAACCTACAGGGGCAGAGTGGGGTAGTTGGGGTCTAACCTAGAGGGGCAGAGTGGGGTAGTTGGGGTCTAACCTAGAGGGGCAGAGTGGGGTAGTTGGGGTCTAACCTACAGGGGCAGAGTGGGGTAGTTGGGGTCTAACCTACAGGGGCAGAGTGGGGTAGTTGGGGTCTAACCTAGAGGGGCAAAGTGGGGTAGTTGGGGTCTAACCTACAAGGGCAGAGCGTGGTAGTTGGGGTCTAACTTACAGGGGCTTACTTAGTTTGGTCTAACTTACAGGGCCATATCTGATTGGAAGGGTAAATGGAGGCCATATCTGATTGGAAGGGTAAATGGAGGCCATATCTGATTGGTTGGAAGGGTAAATGGAAGCCATATCTGATTGGTTGGAAGGGTATATGGAGGCCATAACTGATTGGAATGGTATATGGAGGCCATATCTGATTGGTTGGAAGGGCAAATGGAAGCCATATCTGATTGGTTGGAAGGGTATATGGAGGCCATCACACCATCTGGTTCCTTCAGGTCTGTGCTAACTGCTAACCAGGTGAGAGGCTAGGGGCTGTTTCTGGACCTCTTCCCATTGATTTATCCTGCAATAAATGTTGTGCAATTGGTAGTATGCCAGTTTGTCTTCTTCAAATGCCTCTAATCTAATTGCAACAGTAAAAGTAATCAGATTACATTACTTAGTTTGAGTAATCCAATAATTACTATTTTGGACAGGTACATTTTAAAAGTAACCTCCCCAATCCTGCTTGTGTTACATTCTCTGGCCTAGTCCAGAAAGAAGCCCTAGTCCCTTATCCCCTAGCCCCATGTCTCCTTATCCCCTAGCCCCATGTCTCCTAGTCCCTTATCCTAGTCCCTTGTCTCCTAGCCCCATATCTCCTAGTCCCTTATACTAGTCCCTTATCCCCTAGCCCCATGTCTCCTAGTCCCTTATCCTAGTCCCTTATCCCCTAGCCCCATGTCTCCTAGTCCCTTATCCCCTAGCCCCATGTCTCCTAGTCTCTTATCCCCTAGCCCCATGTCTCCTAGTCCCTTATCCCCTAGCCCCATGTCTCCTAGTCTCTTATCCCCTAGCCCCATGTCTCCTAGTCCCTTATCCCCTAGCCCCATGTCTCCTAGTCCCTTATCCTAGACCCTTGCTTCCTAGCCCCATGTCTCCTAGTCCCTTTTATTCCCTAACTCGTTGTTGTGTGCAGATCTAAAGGAATCACATAGCTGGCCGTAAGAAGCGATGATTGGAAGGATATATTTGTTATATGGAAGCCATATCTGATTGGTTGAAAGGATATATGGAAGCCATATCTGATTGGTTGGAAGGGTATATGGAAGCCATATCTGATTGGTTGGAAGGGTATATGGAGGCCATATCTGATTGGTTGGAAGGGTATATGGAGGCCATATCTGATTGGTTGGAAGGGTATATGGAGGCCATATCTGATTGATTGAAAGGATATATGGAAGCTGTCACACTGAGCTGATTCCTTCATGTCTGTGCTGACCAGGTGACAGAGGCTAGGTGTTGTTTCTGGACATTAGCCTCTCTTACCCTGGCCTAAAGGTCAAAGGTTAAAGGTCAGGTTGGCATTCAGCATGCATAAGGAGGGGGCTTCTCGAAGTCGGAGGGCCCGTAGACGGGGCCAGGGTAGAGGGCAGGGGCGTTGGGTGATAGCATGTAACCCTGACCAGGGTCCTGGGAGCCAGTCTGGAAGGTGGGCTGGCTGGGGGCCTGGGCGGAAGGCTGGCTCTGGCTCTCCTCTGACGGAGAGGAGGGGGTTAGGGTCATCTCCAGGCCGGGCTGGGGGGTGGAGGGGGCCTGGTAACTGCTGTGGTGCTGAGAAAGACAGAGAGAGGGAAGAGGAGAGGAGAGAGAGAGAGACAACAGAGGAGAGAGAGAGAGACCGAAGTCGAGAGAGAGAGACAACAGAGGAGAGAGAGAAGAGAGAGAGGAGACATTCATATCACTGGATGACGAGGAGATTTTACTTTTACTAAATACTATTGTAGTTGGGGTCTAACCTACAGGGGCAGAGTGGGGTAGTTGGGGTCTAACCTACAGGGGCAGAGTGGGGTAGATGGGGTCTAACCTAGAGGGGCAGAGTGGGGTAGTTGGGGTCTAACCTACAGGGGCAGAGTGGGGTAGATGGGGTCTAACCTACAGGGGCAGAGTGGGGTAGATGGGGTCTAACCTACAGGGGCAGAGTGGGGTAGTTGGGGTCTAACCTACAGGGGCAGAGTGGGGTAGTTGGGGTCTAACCTACAGGGGCAGAGTGGGGTAGTTGGGGTCTAACCTACAGGGGCAGAGTGGGGTAGATGGGGTCTAACCTACAGGGGTAGATGGGGTCTAACCTACAGGGGCAGAGTGGGGTAGTTGGGGTCTAACCTACAGGGGCAGAGTGGGGTAGTTGGGGTCTAACCTACAGGGGCAGAGTGGGGTAGTTGGGGTCTAACCTAGAGGGGCAGAGTGGGGTAGTTGGGGTCTAACCTAGAGGGGCAGAGTGGGGTAGTTGGGGTCTAACCTACAGGGGCAGAGTGGGGTAGTTGGGGTCTAACCTACAGGGGCAGAGTGGGGTAGTTGGGGTCTAACCTAGAGGGGCAGAGTGGGGTAGTTGGGGTCTAACCTAGAGGGGCAGAGTGGGGTAGTTGGGGTCTAACCTACAGTGGCAGAGTGGGGTAGTTGGGGTCTAACCTAGAGGGGCAGAGTGGGGTAGTTGGGGTCTAACCTAGAGGGGCAGAGTGGGGTAGTTGGGGTCTAACCTGCAGGGGCAGAGCGGGGTAGTTGGGGTATTTTTTACCTGCATGGGCAAAGCGGGGTAGTTGGGGTAGGCGGGCAGGGCCTGTCCGTTGGGGCAGAAGCCAGCGTAGGTCACCACGTGCTGGGTGGGGTTATACATGATGTGGGGGGGTGGGGCGGGACTGGGGGACATCTGGGGGGCGGGAGCCTGAGATAAAGGGAGACAGAAGGAGGGAAGGGAGGGGGGAGGGAGGGAGAGGAGAGAGAGGGGAGGGAAGGGGGGAGGGGAGGGAAGGGGAGAGGAGGGGAGATGGGAGGGAGGGAGAAAGAGAGAGGGGAAGGGAGAGGGCAGGGAGGGAGAAAGAGAGAGGGAAGGGCGAGGGGAGGGAGAAAGCGAGAGGGAAGGGGGAGGGGAGGGAGAAAGCGAGAGGGAAGGGGGAGGGGAGGGAGAAAGAGAGAGGGAAGGGGGAGGGAGAAAGAGAGAGGGAAGGGGGAGGGGAGGGAGAAAGAGAGAGGGAAGGGGGAGGGGAGGGAGAAAGAGAGAGGGGAGAGAAGGGGCGAAGGGAGAGGGGAGGGAGAGCGAAGGGAGGGAGAGAGGGTGAAGGGAGAGGGAAGAGAAGGGGGAGAGGGGAGGGAGGGAGAAAGAGAGAGGGGAGGGAAGGGGGATGGGAGAGGGGAGAGAAGGGGCGAAGGGAGGGAAAGAGGGAGAGTGAAGGGAGGGAGAGAGGGTGAAGGGAGAGGGGAGAGAAGGGGGAGAGGGAGAAAGCGAGAGGGGAGGGAAGGGGGAAGGGAGAGGGGAGAGAAGGGGCGAAGGGAGAGGGGAGGGAGAGCGAAGGGAGGGAGAGAGGGTGAAGGGAGAGGGAAGAGAAGGGGGAGAGGGGAGGGAGGGAGGGAGGGAGAAAGAGAGAGGGGAGGGAAGGGGGTTGGGAGAGGGAAGAGAAGGGGCGAAGGGAGGGAAAGAGGGAGAGTGAAGGGAGGGAGAGAGGGTGAAGGGAGAGGGGAGGGAGGGAGGGAGAAAGAGAGAGGGGAAGGGAGAGGGGAGAGAAGGGGAGAGGGGTGGGAAGGGGGGGAAGGGAGAGAGGGGGAAGGGAAGGGAGAGGGGAGAGAAGGGAGGAAGGGAGAGGGGAGAGATTTGGGGAGGGGAGAGAAGGGGGGAAGGGAGAAAGAGAGAGGGGAGGGGAGGGGGGAAGGGAGAAAGAGAGAGTGGAGGGGAGGGGGGAAGGGAGAAAGAGAGAGTGGAGGGGAGGGGGAAGGGAGAAAGAGAGAGTGGAGGGGAGGGGGGAAGGGAGAAAGAGAGAGGGGAGGGGAGGGGGGAAGGGAGAAAGAGAGAGGGGAGGGGAGGGGGGAAGGGAGAAAGAGAGAGGGGAGGGGAGGGGGGAAGGGAGAAAGAGAGAGGGGAGGGGAGGGGGGAAGGGAGAAAGAGAGAAGGGAGAGAAGGGGGGAAGAGAGAGGAATACATATAGTTAGTGTAAACAATAACAAATGAAATAGGTACCTAACAAACAGACGTGTTCTAGGTATTGTGTGTGTGTGTGTGTGCCCACCAGGTCCTTGTAAGCCCCCAGTATAGCAGCTGTGATGATTCCCAGGAACAGGCCCATTATGTTGAGCACCACACAGGCCCACAGCAGACGATGGAGATGGACCACATCCCAGCAGCTACTCACCCCCGTGAACTCATAGTAATGGGTATGGTAGTCTGGACTGGAGGAGAGAGAGGAGACAGAGTGAACTCATAGTACTGGGTATGGTAGTCTGGACTGGAGGAGAGAGAGGAGACAACAGACAGTCACACACACACCTCCGTGCTTGAACGCGAACACACACACACAGGTGTTTCTCCTTACCTCTCACAGTTGTACAGGTCACAGCAGTAGCAGGTGTTGCTCTTCATTCTCACTTTACAATCACTGTTGAATGAGCTGCACATCACCTACAGACAGACAGACAGACAGACAGACAGACAGACAGACAGACAGACAGAAACAGACAGACAGACAGACAGACAGACAGACAGACAGACAGAACAGAACAGAGACAAAGAGACATTGCTATGGCAGCAAATAACAGAATATGTCATTGTCAGTAGATGGTGCCAGAGAGCCCGAAACCCCATAACTATGTATTATCTACCCCCCCATAACCCCTAACAATATATTATCTACCCCCCCCCCCCAATAACCCCTAACTATGTATTATCTACCCCCCATAACCCCTAACTATGTATTATCTACCCCCCATAACCCCTAACTATGTATTATCTAACCCCCCATAACCCCTAACTATGTATTATCTACCCCCCCCCCCATAACCCCTAACTATGTATTATCTACCCCCCCCCATAACCCCTAACTATGTATTATCTACCCCCCATAACCCCTAACTATGTATTATCTACCCCCCCATAACCCCTAACTATGTATTATCTACCCCCCCATAACCCCTAACTATGTATTATCTACCCCCCCCCCCATAACCCCTAACTATGTATTATCTACCCCCCATAACCCCTAACTATGTATTATCTACCCCCCATAACCCCTAACTATGTATTATCTACCCCCCCATAACCCATAACTATGTATTATCTACCCCCCCCCATAACCCCTAACTATGTATTATCTACCCCCCATAACCCATAACTATGTATTATCTACCCCCCCCCCCCATAACCCCTAACTATGTATTATCTACCCCCCATAACCCCTAACTATGTATTATCTACCCCCCATAACCCCTAACTATGTATTATCTACCCCCCATAACCCCTAACTATGTATTATCTACCCCCCCATAACCCCTAACTATGTATTATCTACCCCCTATAACCCCTAACTATGTATTATCTACCCCCCATAACCCATAACTATGTATTATCTACCCCCCATAACCCCTAACTATGTATTATCTACCCCCCCATAACCCCTAACTATGTATTATCTACCCCCCCCCATAACCCCTAACTATGTATTATCTACCCCCCCATAACCCCTAACTATGTATTATCTACCCCCCCCCCATAACCCCTAACTATGTATTATCTACCCCCCCATAACCCCTAACTATGTATTATCTACCCCCCCATAACCCCTAACTATGTATTATCTACCCCCCCCCCCCATAACCCCTAACTATGTATTATCTACCCCCCCCCCCCCAATAACCCCTAACTATGTATTATCTACCCCCCATAACCCATAACTATGTATTATCTACCCCCCATAACCCCTAACTATGTATTATCTACCCCCCATAACCCCTAACTATGTATTATCTACCCCCCCATAACCCCTAACTATGTATTATCTACCCCCCCCATAACCCCTAACTATGTATTATCTACCCCCCCCCATAACCCCTAACTATGTATTATCTACCCCCCATAACCCCTAACTATGTATTATCTACCCCCCATAACCCCTAACTATGTATTATCTACCCCCCATAACCCCTAACTATGTATTATCTACCCCTCATAACCCATAACTATGTATTATCTACCCCCCATAACCCCTAACTATGTATTATCTACCCCCCATAACCCCTAACTATGTATTATCTACCCCCCCCCATAACCCCTAACTATGTATTATCTACCCCCCCCCCATAACCCCTAACTATGTATTATCTACCCCCCATAACCCCTAACTATGTATTATCTACCCCCCCATAACCCCTAACTATGTATTATCTACCCCCCCATAACCCCTAACTATGTATTATCTACCCCCCCATAACCCCTAACTATGTATTATCTACCCCCCATAACCCCTAACTATGTATTATCTACCCCCCATAACCCCTAACTATGTATTATCTACCCCCCCATAACCCATAACTATGTATTATCTACCCCCCCCATAACCCCTAACTATGTATTATCTACCCCCCATAACCCATAACTATGTATTATCTACCCCCCCCCCCCCCATAACCCCTAACTATGTATTATCTACCCCCCATAACCCCTAACTATGTATTATCTACCCCCCATAACCCCTAACTATGTATTATCTACCCCCCATAACCCCTAACTATGTATTATCTACCCCCCATAACCCCTAACTATGTATTATCTACCCCCCCCCATAACCCCTAACTATGTATTATCTACCCCCCCATAACCCCTAACTATGTATTATCTACCCCCCCCCCCATAAACCCTAACTATGTATTATCTACCCCCCCATAACCCCTAACTATGTATTATCTACCCCCCCCCCCCATAACCCCTAACTATGTATTATCTACCCCCCCATAACCCCTAACTATGTATTATCTACCCCCCCATAACCCCTAACTATGTATTATCTACCCCCCCATAACCCCCTAACTATGTATTATCTACCCCCCCCCATAACCCCTAACTATGTATTATCTACCCCCCCCCCCCCAATAACCCCTAACTATGTATTATCTATAACCCCTAACTATGTATTATCTACCCCCCCATAACCCCTAACTATGTATTATCTAACCCCCCCCCCCCCCAATAACCCCTAACTATGTATTATCTACCCCCCATAACCCCTAACTATGTATTATCTACCCCCCATAACCCCTAACTATGTATTATCTACCCCCCCATAACCCCTAACTGTGTATTTTCTAGCCGCCATAACCCCTAACTATGTATTATCTACCCCCCATAACCCCTAACTATGTATTATCTACCCCCCATAACCCCTAACTATGTATTATCTACCCCCCCATAACCCCTAACTATGTATTATCTACCCCCCATAACCCCTAACTATGTATTATCTACCCCCCATAACCCCTAACTATGTATTATCTACCCCCCCATAACCCATAACTATGTATTATCTACCCCCCCCCATAACCCCTAACTATGTATTATCTACCCCCCATAACCCATAACTATGTATTATCTACCCCCCCCCCATAACCCCTAACTATGTATTATCTACCCCCCATAACCCCTAACTATGTATTATCTACCCCCCATAACCCCTAACTATGTATTATCTACCCCCCATAACCCCTAACTATGTATTATCTACCCCCCCATAACCCCTAACTATGTATTATCTACCCCCTATAACCCCTAACTATGTATTATCTACCCCCCATAACCCATAACTATGTATTATCTACCCCCCATAACCCCTAACTATGTATTATCTACCCCCCCATAACCCCTAACTATGTATTATCTAACCCCCCCCCCCCCATAACCCCTAACTATGTATTATCTACCCCCCCCCCCCAATAACCCCTAACTATGTATTATCTACCCCCCATAACCCCTAACTATGTATTATCTACCCCCCCATAACCCCTAACTGTGTATTTTCTAGCCGCCATAACCCCTAACTATGTATTATCTACCCCCCATAACCCCTAACTATGTATTATCTACCCCCCATAACCCCTAACTATGTATTATCTACCCCCCCATAACCCCTAACTATGTATTATCTACCCCCCATAACCCCTAACTATGTATTATCTACCCCCCATAACCCCTAACTATGTATTATCTACCCCCCCATAACCCCTAACTATGTATTATCTACCCCCCCCATAACCCCTAACTATGTATTATCTACCCCCCCCATAACCCCTAACTATGTATTATCTACCCCCCCATAACCCATAAGTATGTATTATCTACCCCCCCCCATAACCCCTAACTGTGTATTATCTACCCCCCCCCATAACCCCTAACTATGTATTATCTACCCCCCCATAACCCCTAACTATGTATTATCTACCCCCCCCCATAACCCCTAACTATGTATTATCTACCCCCCCCCCCATAACCCCTAACTATGTATTATCTACCCTCCCATAACCCCTAACTATGTATTATATACCCCCCATAACCCCTAACTATGTATTATCTACCCCCTCCATAACCCCTAACTATGTATTATCTACCCCCCCCCCCCCATAACCCCTAACTATGTATTATCTACCCCCCATAACTCCTAACTATGTATTATCTACCCCCCCATAACCCCTAACTATGTATTATCTACCCCCCATAACTCCTAACTATGTATTATCTACCCCCCCATAACCCCTAACTATGTATTATCTACCCCCCCATAACCCCTAACTATGTATTATCTACCCCCCCATAACCCCTAACTATGTATTTTCTACCCCCCATAACCCCTAACTATGTATTATCTACCCCCCCATAACCCCTAACTGTGTATTTTCTACCCCCCATAACCCCTAACTATGTATTATCTACCCCCCATAACCCCTAACTGTGTATTTTCTACCCCCCATAACCCCTAACTATGTATTATCTACCCCCCATAACCCCTAACTATGTATTATCTACCCCCCCATAACCCCTAACTATGTATTATCTACCCCCCCATAACCCCTAACTATGTATTATCTACCCCCCCATATCCCCTAACTATGTATTATCTACCCCCCCCATAACCCCTAACTATGTATTATCTACCCCCCCATAACCCCTAACTATGTATTATCTACCCCCCCCATAACCCCTAACTATGTATTATCTACCCCCCCATAACCCCTAACTATGTATTATCTACCCCCCCCCATAACCCCTAACTATGTATTATCTACCCCCCCCATAACCCCTAACTATGTATTATCTACCCCCCATAACCCCTAACTATGTATTATCTACCCCCCATAACCCATAACTATGTATTATCTACCCCCCCCCAATAACCCCTAACTATGTATTATCTACCCCCCATAACCCCTAACTATGTATTATCTACCCCCCATAACCCATAACTATGTATTATCTACCCCCCATAACCCCTAACTATGTATTATCTACCCCCCCCCCCCCCCCCATAACCCCTAACTATGTATTATCTACCCCCCCATAACCCCTAACTATGTATTATCTACCCCCCCCCATAACCTCTAACTATGTATTATCTACCCCCCCATAACCCCTAACTATGTATTATCTACCCCCCCATAACCCCTAACTATGTATTATCTACCCCCCCCCCCCATAACCCCTAACTATGTATTATCTACCCCCCCATAACCCCTAACTATGTATTATCTACCCCCCCCCCATAACCTCTAACTATGTATTATCTACCCCCCCCATAACCC